>NC_034410.1:120450572-120461454 GCF_002078875.1 Numida meleagris
TGTTAAAGTTAATCTCATGGCAAGATCATTAATTTTAGTGGAATCATCCCAGAAATAAGTGAGACCCCAGAATTTTAAATTGAATGAGTCATGTGTGAAGAAGCACAATAAAAAAGGACAAAGTCATTCTCAAACATAATCTCTGTGCAAGATAAAGAAATAACAAACAAACAAACAAACAAATAAACCAACAATTATTCTCCATGGCATATAAGCAGAGTTTAGATGTAGTAGATGTCCTGTAGAACAGGATATCAAAAATACTCGAATCCTGAATACATAACATCCTACTGCTTAGTCCTGAACTGCGAGCTGCAGGGCTGAAAAGAGCTTTTTTTTTTTAATTCCTATGTGTTCAACAAGCACTTAGAACAATGATAAAACAAACCAAAATCTGTCTAACACCTCTAAAAACCATCTAAGAAGAACTTAAATGTTTTTCCAGCATGAAACAGAATATTAAAAAATATTAGGACTGAGAATTATAGTCCCCAACAAATTTTGCTTCCCCTCATGAAGAGTACAACTTCACAGATGTCAATTAATTATACTTCTGTGCAAAAATTTGGTGCCAATACTAGCATTTAGATGTTATAGATCAGGAATTAATATCTTGAAGCACAATATAAAATTAACTCATAATCATTAGTCCATGAATAATTGAAGGCAAAGGTCTATAGACAATTTATATGCTGTTTATATATATATATATATATATATATAAATTCCAACTGTTTTCTAAGCGCTCTTTCATTAACTTGAGATTGCATAACTTTCTTTTTGCTTCACTGAAAATATGCAAAGAATACAAGTGCTTTGGTCCTTAAAAAAACTACAGCGCACACATACATGACTAGGATCAAATTTGACTAAAACTATAATATTTCAAGATAACGAACTTTTGTATGCAGGTCTGCTCAAATGTTTAAGGTGCAAAAAGCATAGTTCCTAATAGAAGTGCTGGCAGAGTCCAGTGATCAAGCATAATTATTTTAAATACATTAAGTAAATACCATTAATCAACAGCTGAATGGAAACGTGCTGAGCTAATTATTTCTGGTTGATGGTGAGAAGACTGATTGCAATTTCCTCATTAACTTATCTTTTTCTCTTTTTGTAAATTTCTCAATGCTTACATATTTTCCTACACTGACTCTTTATCAGTATTTTTGATTCATGAAACCTATTTTGTCTCATTTTGCTTGTTGCTCAACCAGAGGAATCCTTTTCTTGGTTTGTTTTCCAAAGAGGACATATTCCCATTGTTCCAAAAAATGGTTTAATGTCAAATCATTTTATGCTACTCTGTCTCTGACATAGTTGTCATAGTTTTCCAGAGAAAATAAATTGAATACTCTGTCCATTCTTTTAAAAGAATGTTCCAAATTAAGCCCAACTAATTAAATCAATTATCGCTCTAGGGAAGGCTATAGGGTATTTAAACAAAAAGATATTTTAATTCTTTACATTTTTTCCAGTAAATAATTTTTGGGTCCTTTGACCATTTTGATTTTTTAGCAAAGATGAAAGAAAATGAAATTAAAAAGTCAGTCAAACAAACAACAACAGTTAAAATCACCTCAAACACTAGAAACTATTTTTCTAGTTAGAATGTACCTCTGTATTACTTAAAGACAGAAGGAATTAATAGATGGATTTATTATGATAATAAATAATAATTTTTCATTTGATGCTATATTATTGAGCATGATGTCAGTCATGAGTCAGTAAGGAACTGAATAAATAATTTCTGTGAGTATGTTTGAATCATGATTATTACTTATTCTTTTGCGTAGAATAATTCTCATGTATGAAAAAATGGTAATTGAGACAGAAAGTCTTAAGATATCTTAAAAAAGGTTACTAATGTGATTGTAGTTAGTAAAGTCCCAGTTTCTTTCTAAGAAGTTGTATTTACTGCCTGCATGTGATAGAAGCTGATTTAGTCTAATCATACCTAATCAGCAAATTTCCTGAAAGTTTAACAAAGTTAGAAATTAACATTTGGAAAAAGAATAAGATCAACATCCTGCTATGTTGCCTTAGAAGACATTTCTAGCAGACAGGGTTTTGTTGGAATTGGACCTCTAGACAGTCTGGATAGGGAGGCTGACAGTGCCTCAAAAATTCCTTTGTTTTGGTCAATTTGATCAATCTTGTTTTTAATGACTTTTCTTCTTCCAAAGTTGGTAGTGGAATTAATTGTTTCAAGCTGGGCTTCTGATTAAGATTTATTCTTACGTGACAGGAAAAGTAGGAAATTCACTCTAGAGAGCATATGTTCTGGGCAAGAAATTCTTGAATTTTAGACAGTAAGAAATTTAAAGGGCTGATTGCTCTATTGAACACCAAGTACTATTCAAATCACCTGGAATAGTTTTTGTTTTAGTTAAGATGAATGATGGATTTTTTTCCACCAAAGCTGAGGTCTGCCACAAAGACATTCCCAATTTAACAGTTTCTCTCTACAGTCCTATGCAGACCTTGCACAGCTGCTGCATAGCCTGCTGACAATATGATTCATATATATGTAACACTGGCAATTAAAAGTGTGATTTCCACTGGCACCACAGGGAATAGTATTCATGCTGATATTCCCAGAATCAAAGAAATTTTCCTGTTAAAGGTGATTTAAATTGTTTTCATTATCTGTCAAACATTGGCAAACCCTCAGCCAATTCAAAAGCCAATTCAATTTTTTATCTACCACTTGCAGTCTTCCAAAAATTGTAATGTAGTTAAAAGTCTTATTCATCTGAAAGATCAGTTGTGGCTGAGCTGCTAAAAATCTATGAGACATAAAGCCATCTTTCTGAGCAGAGCTACTGATTAGTAAGTGTATGAGTTATTGAGAAAAAAAAAAAACTATGAATGGTTGTTTCAAATGGTACATGAGTAGCTACTCCTATTCCTCAGAGAATTTTTCTTTTTTTTTTTTTTGGTAAGTAAATTCTTAAACAACAACAAAAAAAGAATGGAACAACAAAAAAACCCTATTATTCCCATATTCTTTTTTGGGTGATTATATATATATGTATATAGATTTAAATAAACCATCTACTTTTAAAAAATACAATGATATTGGAGGAGCTGACAAGGAGGGGTGTGCTACTTGACCTTGCTTTTAACTAGCAAGGTAGGGCTGGCTGGGGATGTGAAGTTTGGGAGCAGCTTGGGATGCAGCAGTCATGAGATGGTGGAGTTCAAGATCTTGCGTGGAAGAAGTAAAGCAATAAGTAGGATTGCTACTCTGGACTTCAGGAGAGCTGACCTTGACCTCTTCAAAGCCCTTCTTGGATGTATCCCATGGGTTAGAGCATTAGAATGTAAGGGGGCCCATGAAAGCTGGTTGGCGCTTAAACACCACCTTTTAGGAGCTCAAGAACAGTGCATCTCTAAGAGTAAGAAACTGGGGGAAGGTAGCAAGAGGCCTGCATGGATGAGCAAGGTCCATGGAATGTGGAAAAAGGGCCTGTCCACCTGGGGAGAATATAGGAATGTTGTCAGGGAATGTTGCCTGTAGGAATGCAACGAGGAAGGAAGGCTACAACCCTCTTGGAATTAAACCTTGCAAAGGAAGAAAAGGATAACAAGAAAGAATGCATATGGATGCACCTACCTGTGCTGAGAGAACTGGCAGAGATGATTGCTGAACTGCTCTCTATCATCTCTGAGAGGTCTTGGTGAACGAGAGAGGTGCCTGAAGACTGGAAGATAGGCAATGTCATTCCAGTCTTCAAAAAGGGCAAAAAGGAGGTCTGTGCTGCCATTCAACATGACCTATACAGACTGGAAAGTTGGTCAGGAAGGAACTTGATGAGGTTTAACTCTTGCATCTGGGGAGGAACAACTGCATGCATCAGTACAGATTAGGGGATGACCTGCTAGAGATGAGCTCTGCAGAGAAGAATCTGGGAATCCTGATGGACAACAGATTGGCCATGAGGCAGCAGTGTATGCTTGTGGCTGAGAAGGCCACCGGTATCCTGGAGTGCATTAAAAAGAGCACAGAAAGCAGTTTGAGGGAGGTGATTCTCCCCCTCTACTCTGCCTCTTGAGGCCACATTCAGAATACTGTGTCCAATTCTGAGCTCCCCAGTTCAAAAAAGACAGGGATCTCCTAGAAGGACTCCAGTGGAGGGCCACAAAGACGATTAAGGGCCTGGAGCATCTCCGATATGAGGAAAGGCTGAGTAATCTGTATCTGTTTAGCCTGGGAAAGACTGAAGGGGAATCTGATTAATGTTTATAAATACCTAAAGGGAGATGGGAAGCAAATGGATGAGGCTGTCTCTTCTTCATAGTGCACAGCGACAGGACAAGGAGTAATGGCCTAAAGCTTGAACATAGAATGTTCTGTACATACATGCGGAAGAAAGTCTTTATGGTAAGGGTGGTGGGATGCTGGAACAGGTTGCCCAGAGAGGTTGTGGATTCTCCTTCTATGGAGATATTCAAGACCCATCTGGACACCTACCTGTGTGATCTATTGCAAGGTATCTGCTATAGCAGGGGGGTTGGACTTGATGATTGATGAGGTCCCTTCCAAGCCCTGCAATTCTGTGATTCTGTTATATATACACAGAAAGAAGACATATAGAAATATATTGTAAGTAATGTGGGAAAACAACAAATAAAAGCATGTGCTCAGAACATCTGTGCCTAATCAACTGTCTCATTTTCAGTTAGATATATAGACATATTTGACAAGGATATATTATGAATGGGAAAACAATTTGTATGAGGAATATTTTTCCTTCAAAACTTCATCTCTGCAGTGCTGATGAAGCTGACTCTTCAAATGGGGAAACAATCAAGAAGGTGTAAACGTAATAAAGCATGATGAGCCATGTAATGTGTCACTCATTTTTATTCCTCAAGGGAGATCATGCACAAAATACTCCTGGCCATGCCTGATCTGTTGTTCATAATTTATACGATTGATTCTAATTCTTTTCTACCATGTATCTATTTTTCAGACTTCGACTGCGTCTTTTCCTGTTGTTTCTTGTTCTTTACCACCAGTATTCCAAAGGCTGACAGAATTAACAGCCAACTATTTTTTGATAAAGTGATGAGGCTTGGTATGTTAATGATTATTACTATTAATCATTAATTTCTTTATTCTGGTCATTAAAACTGTGACCAGGCAAGAAGGTTATAGTTTAGTTCCCCTAAAAATCAATGTGAATGATTAGAGAAAAAATATTTTGAGCTGGTTCACCACTGAGTCCAATTTAAAGAAAACTGCTACAATTTCCTGGAAATTCTGGTAAAGCAAATTCGATTTTTGGAAAAAAAAAAAAAAAAAAAAACCCAGCATCAACAAAACTGCATTGCATTTCTAGCCAAAGAAAGAGTCCAAAAAAATTTCACTTCTTAAACATTTTTTAACCTGAGAATCATTTTTTTCCTAAAGATAAGTCCAAACTTTGACTACTCTTAAAGTAGCTGGACTTGAAAAGTTGATACTTGTTAAGCCATGTGTGCTTATATGCAAGTAATGAAGTACAATTTAGAATAAAAGCAAAATGGAACTACACAGATAATAAAGGTCTTCATGTATTAAAAAAAATAGATTGGTTATAAATATTCACAAGATGAAGCTCACATTAACACAAGACGAGCAGGCTATATTAAAAAAACTTAGAGGACTGGAATTACAATAAATTCAGAAGAAATTATCAGTAGTTTCAGTCCAAAACAATGGTTAATATAGATCAGAGAATGGTGGAAAAGTTCCTGCACTGATAAAGGAAGTAACATATTCACAAATATTTTATATCTTACACTAGTTACAGTCTTGTGCAGGCACGATGAAGTAGTTCCTTGTAACAGTAGTAAAGGTCTTTTAGGCTACTAGACCAATTAAAAATTCTAGAAGCTACTGATTTTAAAAAAAATTTTCCAAATAGTTTCCACCTTAGAATTCAAAAAAAGTTTCATAAATACCCTTAAATAAATCAGACAATAACATATTATTATTATTGCACACCATAGACTGATGAAGTGTACAAAAGGAATAGTTTTAGGAAAGAAACTAATAAAAAATATATTTTTATTTGGGCTTGCAAATGAAAAGAGGCGAAGTAGGAGCCAGTCAAAGCTTTTAAATGTTTTCTGATTTACAATTCACTATTTTCACATCTAGGATCATGAATAAGCTCACTCAAGTCAGATATTAACAAAATCAGTCATCAAGCAAGTTATGTATATTTTCGGTGAGTGAGAAAATAAAATTTTGCTACAATATTCAAACTGTGACAGTGTCGTGATTTCACTAAGAAAGCTTCTCATTATAAATTTTCATTTCTTTTATTTAAGAATAACAATAATATTCTGTGTAAAGTAGTTATCCTTTATATAGATAAAATTATCCATTATAATAGTTTTATTTTCATGATCCAATGTTGGCAAGTTGGTACATGAGAAATGACAGAACCTCTTACCAGGGATTAGTATAAGAATACTCACATTTGATATTGTTTTGTGATCTGATACACAAAGTTATGGTTCTGACTGAGAAGAATGAGCCATTTTTGTGAAATGTCTCTTCATCTCAGTTAATCATTCACATTAGCTGCCTGTACAATGTTTCATAATTTACAGACTGTGTAGAGAAAAAGATGCTTGTTTCATTTCTCTAGGTATATAATGGATGAGAACAGAAATGATTCAGGTGGATGGACACAAGAACGATGCTATTCTGCTGTAATATATTACAGCTACTCTGCAAGTAATAGAACAGGAACAATGTACCATTGTCCAAAGTTAGAATTCAAGCTTTACTAAAATTCATCAAGTATATAAAGTGCTTCCTATAAAAGCAGACATGAGGTAGTTATCTTCTATCGATCAACATAAATCAGACTGGAAGTGCAGCTTCATGCTGTTTCAGTGATGTTTTGATTCATAGCATCCAACCATACCTTGATTTTTAAAAGGCACTATCTACTTAATCTGTTATCAAAAATATAAAACCCACCACCAACAAAAAGCACCCAAGCTTTCTCCAGCATCTAACTCATGATCTGCTTGGCTGCTGAAGTGAAAACTTCTTCAGAATATAGCTGAACTGAGCTGAGCTGTCTCCATTTTTGTACTTTACTAAGGTGAGATTAATGCAAATTATGAAATAGATCTTTTCTGTATTCACAATTTTGAATATTAGTTTCCATTTTTTATTGCTGCAGATTTCAGTATTTTTATCCTTCAATGGAATTATCCCACATTAAAATAAGGTAATTCAGTGAAAGACATGGAAAAAGATCTGGATATCTTCACTTTCACTGAATATTGTATTTTTTTTTAGCAGAACCTGTGTTTTCACTGCAATTACTGGATTATGATCTTATTTCACCAGATTATAGCTGCCAAATTCTGCCTGCAGATATGAAGTGCAAAACTGTTATTCAAGATATCAAAATTTAAAGAGAATTGAAACAAAACAATGTATTTTTCTTTAAAAGTACTTTGCATTTTTCATGTACTTATGACTGTCAGATCCTTTACCTATCCATCTACCTGAGGACTCTGTTTTGCCTGTCATCTATTTGAGTTTTAAATATTAGTTTTCATGCCTTGCTTTTTTTTTTTTTTTTTTTTTTTTTTTTTTTTTTTTGCTTTTTCATACTGTTCCATACATGTACATTTGTGCTCAAAGGAACTCTAACTCAGAAGCCAGCATCTCATAACCTGAATTTCCAGTTTCATGTAGTGTTTAAAATGCTGGCAGTAACAAACCTAGCTGCAATATTGATAACGAGTTAAAACTAACGCTTTATGCTCTGTGGGCTGCCATTTCTTGATGTGCCTGTATGGCACCATCTCTGAACTGCATCTTCCAGGTGCTCCTGCAATACAAGTAACAGGCTCTCCTACAGAGGCAAAAAGAACACAGGTCTCAGACTTTGCAGAACTAGGCTGTGCGCTAAGGTTTTATGTTGGTTCTGTACTATCTGCTCTTCTCATAAATACACTCAGTTGTTAACACAGAAAGTCATTTTTCTGTCAGTTTGGGGCAAATAAATGTGGAGTGAGAGGCAAGAAGTAAAACGGCAGAAGGACCTAGGAGGAGTAAGAAATCAAAGGAAGGTTCATCTGCATCAGAACTGGCTAAAAGGATTTGAGGAGATATGAAATATAATATGAGAAAACTGTATGAAGAGAAGAAATATGAAGATGACCTATTTCTATACTTAAATGCATAGCTGAGATGTTAAACTGCTCACATTGGTAAAAAATATACTTTAAAAATATTTTTAATATTTTTGTAAGTTTTATAGAAAGAACATCACAGTCTTTTAAAACCACTTTATTAAAGCATGACCTGCAGTGCAGTAATTGCATTTGAACTCAGTGGTGAAGAAATGACACTGACTAGAAAAAACCTAAGTCAAGACAAAAATCCTCAAAAAGTTACACAATGTGCACTACTGGGAAAGAGAGAGGATGAAAATGACTCATTTTGAAGGTAAGCCAGTAAATAAGTAACATAGTGTAATAATAACTAAACTATGCAGGGCAAGTAAAAAAAAAAGTAGGGATATGAATTGGGTAAGTACAGAGGAAAAAGAAAATTAGAGCAGAGCTGTTAATTAGATACCAAACAAAGCAGGTGATGACATGAATCAGAAAAGAATTTAAAGGGAAAAAAGACAAAATACAAGAAAGTAGTATATGAAAGTTACAATTTAGTTTAGCAAGATTGTTGAGTCACTATCGTTTGCTGAATTCAATAGTAATGTACTGAATTTGAGTAGAGAACATGCGTAAACAAAGATGTGGTCAAACTGATTAAATCATAGTACTGGGAGGACTGGTATCTACCAACTAGATGCAAAAATAAAGTTTATTGCTATCCACTAGAGATTTTTCCATGTGTTGGGGATGAAAATATGAAAGAAAATGGTTGTGGCTTATTTAAGACATGAATTTAATAACTTTACTCTTGTGGAAACTCTCTGGCAATAAATTGTACAGTGCTTATCAAGACACTTTCCTTAACCATTTTCTTTTTCTGGAAGCATGTTATCAGCCGTCCTTCCTTATTCCTGTTTCTTGGTCATATTCATCACTTCTTTTATTTTTACACAACTGACTGCCCTTTTAACAGAAGTGTTAACAGGCATAGGAAGGAGAATCCACTCTCGTTACCCTACACAGCATGATTAAACTTGTTTCTCAGCTCTGGGGTATCCCTTCATCTCCATCCATTTCCAACCACGATTAATAATGTATTTAGAGCATGTGTAGAACTAACAAGCAGTTTGGACATTTGCTCCAAATAAGACCTTCAGATAAGATCTAGTGACTGGAACCTTCTATCATTTCAAATTAACTTTTCAAATACCTTAACAATTTCTTTCCAAATTCAATCATCCTCATCCCTGAATGACCAGTATATTGAACATGATATTTTTGAGTGGATTTCCATTACTATTCTTGCTCCTAATAACTGAGATGTAATCTGGCCTTGTCAATAATGGAAATAACTCACCATATCCTTTCTAAAGAATGTAGCCTCTGGGAACAATGGGCAACAAGTAAGAAATGTATCCTTGTTCTGTCCTATTTTGTTTGCTTGTTTGTTTTTACTGATCCTTTCAAAAACCCCTATGTCCTTTTCCTTATTCACCACTTGAGGAATCTGCCATAGTAAATGGAACAGGGTCAACCACTGATTCTGCTGCAGAATTAGAGCACTACTGCAAACACGAGAAAAGTGGTTATCAACTCTCTGTAGGACTACCAGCTCTGTGTGGCCCACAGTCAAGATTCTATTAAAAATATATATATAAAAAATGAGAGATTATTTGTTTTAGAAAAGGCATTAGCACTTTTTAGGTAATGCTTTTCAACACGCAGCTTATGTGTGTCCCTCTGATGTTGTCTCATCATGGAAATTTTATTATTGTTAATTTTAATTGACATAGTATGGATATAGCAGTGTTTCACAGCACTAATGAAAATAGTATTATTTACTTGCTGCTTAAAGGTACATAGTGGCAGGTACTGTACTTAGTCTTCCATTGCCATTTTACAATCTGACACAATTTGTGAGTTGCATGGCACATGGCCCACTCTATTGTAAGTGTAGATGCTGACTCAACCTGCAGAGCTAAATGCTTTGGAGTCTGAGGGAAACTTTGGTGTATAGCTGTCTCTATAAAACACCCATCAGTCACCATCAATCAGGGTGTTGTATTATCTCTAAATTATTTTTCTAAAGCTGCCATATGAATACAAGTTGTAAAAACTGGAAGACATCAAGCATTTTTTTGTGCTGTGTGGTTTTTTTTCTCTTTTTTTTTTGTTTTCCTCAATACTTCATAACTTTATCAATAATGAATAGTAATAGATTTTCAGAGGTTCAGAAAACCATTTGAGTTGTCTGACTGAACTCATGAATTACTGCTGGTAGACTGCAGTTATTGGCAGAGCTGATGGTAGTTGTTAGACCATGAGCTGTTAGAACCTTTGGTCCACAGAACATCAAACTGTGGGAATTTTAATAAACTTGAGTGTTATTGTTTTTAGAGATTCCAGTGTGTGTAGAGATCTTGGAAGTAGTGTTAGAATCATAAAATCATAGAATGGTTTGGGAGGGAAGGGATTGTAAAGATGCTGTAGTTCCGCCTCCCCTATTGTGGGTGGGGACACATTCCAGTAGATCAGGTTACCCAAAGACGTTCCTTTGGTGAAGTAAAAAGGATTTAAAGGAAAATAAGGAAAATAAAGAATGCAAAGGAAAAACTGCATTGTACAGAATCATAGAATCATAGAATGGCTTGGGTTGAAAAGGACCCCAAAGATCATCGAGTCTCAACCCCCCTGCCAAGTGCAGGGTCGCCAACCACTAGACCAGGCTGCCCAGAGCCAC
>NC_034410.1:120462364-120656860 GCF_002078875.1 Numida meleagris
CTGCGACCAGCCAACCAGTTCTTAACCCACTGAACAGTCCATCCTTCAAATCCATACCTCTCCAATTTAGGGAGAAGGATGTGATGAGGGACCAGTATACTGATTAATAAACTACAAATAATAAGAATTAATGAAAACCACCACATCAGGTTGGGTTTGTCTACTGCTGATGGGTATTGCTAACGGATTAACCCAGTTAAATGCTGCAGTGTAAATACAATTTTATCTCAAAAGCCCATGGACTCATTTACAGCCTATCCAGATGAAGATAGAATTCCAAGTTTTATGCATCTCTTTCAGATGAAAAGAGACTAGGGTTAGGGCAAGGGAAACATAACAATTGTCTCATGTTTTAGGAATAGACTGTGTTATAGGAATAAGATTTGTTTCTAGGAGCTGGCAGTAAAAAAGCAAAAATACAAAATGTCACCCTGTTCAAAAATGTGCAGGACGCCCTAGTAAACAGACAACAATTACTCTATATCTTTACTCCAATTCTTATTATAATGTCAAACCCTGATTTCCTCACAACAATAACAAAAAATAGAATCTTATATGAGAAGACAATTTTGAAGAGAAGGGATAAGCACTATATTTTATCATTTATAGTACTTTAAATCCTGCTTTTAGTCTGGATTAATCTAAATTGCTTGTTAAAATTCAAATGCCTAGGTATATACCTAGATATATACCAAATATCTAGAAATTTAGAAGTTTTGAATTTCTCTTGCTGGTAGGTCTCAGCTCACAGAATTATCTGCAAACATTCCACTTGTATCAGTAGGTCCTAGACAAATATGCTGAGAGATGGTTAATGAGTTGAAACTTTTTGTGAGAACTATGATCGTGTTGTGAGGTGACTCAAGCAAAACCAAGAACTGATGGGAATGATTGTCTCTGCCTGAAAGTCATACTTAAAATAAGAATGCAGACTTGAAAAAATGCACGATATCTCATTTCAGCTGTATTGGGTAGCTTAGGTCAGCAGTGCTATATGGGTGTTTGCTTGCCACAAGAATGCTCAGAAGTTAGAAGACTTAGAAGTGGATCTGTGAGTTTAAAGGGGGAAAAGGTATTAATAGTATAGTGAATAAAGTGGTGAGCTGTAAAATTTAGGTCAGTAAGACTCAATGTTAATTTTGTCTGATCTTTGTTGGCAGTTGAAAAGGAGATGTAAAGAACAGAAAGGAAGTTTATAATATGCCGGCTAGGAAGCATCCATGAGGCCTCACCTCAGTCTCTAGGCTGAACAAACCAAGCAAACTCAGCTGATCCTCATATATCTTGACCTCTAGAGCATTCACTGTCTTTTTAGCCCTCCTTTGGATGCTCTCTAATAGTTTTTTTGTCCTTCTTATTTTGTGGTGCCCAAAACCGCGCACAATGCTAAAGGTGAGGCTGCACTAGCATAGAGCAGAACAAGACAATTGACTGGCTAGCAATGCTTGGCCTGATACACCCCCAGGTATGGTTGGCTTTTTTGGCTGCCAGGACACACTGTTGACTCAGTTTCAACTTGTTATCAGCCAGAACCCTCAGATACTTTTCTGTGGGGCTACTCTCCAGCCACTCATCCCTCAGTTAGTACACAGATGAAGGGTTGCCCTGTCCCAGATGCAGAATATGGCACTTGCTCCTCTTAGATTTCATACAGCTGGTCATTATCCAGCCCTCATTATCCAGCCTTCTAATTTGTCAAAATCTCTCTGCAAGGTCCCTCTACCCTTGGAGGAGTCAACAGATCCAAGAGATCCTACTGATTTAGTATCATTCACAAACATAGTATACATTTGAGTCCTGCATCCAGATCACTTATGAAAACATTGGAAAGAGCTGGAGCTAAAATGGAGCCCTGGGGAACTCCACTAGTGACTAGTGGCCAGCCTGATGTTGCTGTAACCCTTTGAGCCTGACCTGGCAACCAGTTGTTAATCCATTGCATTATGTACCTGTCTAGCTGTATGCTAGAAGATTACTGTCCAGAAGGTTACTCTGAGAGATAGTAACAGAAGCTTTGCTAAAATCCAAAAAATAACATCTACTTGCTTTCCTTGTTTAACTAGATGTAAAGTAAATGTAATGTGCAGAAGACTGTTCTTTATTCCTGTATGTCTTTTGCTGCCATTTATACAGAGTACAGACCTTTTAGCTACTCTTTTATCTCATTTACTTTCAATAATTTTGGTAGAGGAAGCAAAAGAAACTTGCTGGGATAGACAAGCAGTAACTGAGGGAAATTTAAGCTAAAGCAATTTAAATCCAAAAATATAGAAGAAATTTAAATAATAGGAAGCAGAAAAAATCCTGTAATCTTTTCACATGACATAGAAAATTAGAAAGAATTATAACAATAAGAAAAAAAAAGATGGAAGAAATAAGAGCTGGAAGTAAAACTGTGAGTAAGAAGACTTCAAATTAACAGAATTAAAATGCTGGCAGAAAGGGAGAAAGAAGGAAATGAAAAAGAAAAAAGAGAAGGAAGGAGAAGAAAGAAAAGAAAGAAAGAAAGAACAGATAAAAAAGCTACAACAAAGACATGAAATAGGGAGTTAGCAATACATAATCAACTATTAAAAAACAAGCCACTCAAATAAATACACAGAGAAAATGGAATTTTGTATTTTATTGTTACTGACTACAGCAAAGAAGTTATTCTGATGATATTAGAGCAACAAAAATCAGAAGCGGCAAGCAATACCCTATGTTCCTTACACACTGAAGACAGTCCCACCAAAAAAACTGGCTATATTCTAACAATAACTAGCAAACTATATTGGGTTTTCAATGCTACCAAATAAAAAGCTTATTTTTACTGTTTATATTTATCAGGGTTAGGAGAACTTCAATAGATTCCTTTGCTCATAAATGCGGCCCCTATTTTACCCCCCCCTACTTTCCACAGAAGTTTATTATTGCCAGAATTATTTTTAAGTAATCAAATCTTTATAGTTAATCATTATAAAATCACATATGTACTTCTATGTTTTTTGAAGTTTTTACAAGCCTGAGAGCTACCTTTAGTGTTGGAGTCTTTTCCTCTCACTCACTTGGAAGAGGGATGAGAGATATGACTTTAACAAACACTATAGAATAGGCCAAATCTGAGTATACTGTATACTAAGGAAGTAGTCATAGGCTGAATTCAGGAAACAATAACAAATGCTATCTGGATATATCAGTGCTTAAGTACACATTGGAATAGTAAGGCAAATGAACAGAAAGACCATATAAACATAAAATTAAAGTACAGCAAAGTATCGAGTTGTTGCAGATATACAATTCAAAGTGAACATAGCTGTTAGTAAACATCAAGCCACATCACATTTAATTACATCATGATGATGATGTAAATATCTGTTTGAGGGCATGGATAAAATTAAAGGAAAGAAGTTCCATGAATGTGGAAAAAGGGCCTGTCCAGCTGGAGAGAATATAGAATTGTTGGCCAGGATGCGACGAGGAAGGCAAAGGCCCTCAAAGGAAGTGAAGAATAATAAGAAAGTTTGTTTTTTTTTTTTTAATGTGAGTCAACAGTAAAAGGAAGACTAGGGAAAATGTAGGTCCCCTACTAAATGAGGTGGTTGGCTTGGTAACGGGATGAAGAGAAGGTGGAGATTCTGAATGCTTTCTTTGTTTCAGCTGTTATTGCTAAGACTAACCCTCAAGAATCCCAGACCCTGGAGGCAAGAGAGAGAGACTTGGGAAAGGAAGACTTCCAGTTGGTTGAAGAGGATCTGGTCAGAGAGTGTCTAGCCATAATCAACACACACAAAACCAATGCCCTGATAGAGTGCACCCATGTGTGCTGAGGGAGCTGGCAGAGGTGATTGCTGAACCACTCTCTATCACCTTTGAAAGGACTTGGTGAATGGGAGAGGTGCCTGAAGTCTGGAGGAAAGCCAATGTCATTCCAGTCTTCAAAAAGGGCAAGAAGGAGGATCCAGGAAACTACGGACCAATCAGCCTCACCTCCATCCCTGGAAAAGTGATGGAACAACTTGTTCTGGATACCCTCCCCAAGCAATTGGAAGAAAAGAATGTTATCAGGAGTAGTCAATGCGGATTCTCCAAGGGGAAATCATGATTTACCACCCTGGTAGCCTTCTATGATGTCATCACTGGATGGGTGGATGGGGGAGAGCAGAGGATGTTGCCTACCTTGACTTCAGCAAGGCATTAAGCACCCTCCTACAACATCCTTGTTATGAAACTTAGAAAGTGTGGGATAGATGAGTGGATGGTGAGGTGGATTGAGAACTGGTTGACTGGCAGAGCTCAGAAGGTCATCATCAGAAATGCAGTCTGGTTGGAGGCCTGTAACTAGAAGTGTTCCCCAGGGGTCAGTGCTGGGTCTGATCTTGTTCAGCATCTTCAACAATGACCTTGATGAAAGTCCACTCTCTACAAATTTGCTGACGATACAAGGCTGGGAGAAATGTCTGACACAATGGACGGCTGTGCAACCATTCAACAAAACCTAGACAAACTGGAAAGCTGGGCAGGGAAGAATGTGATGAGGTTTAACTAGAGCAAGTGTAGAGTCTTGCACGTGGGGAAGAATAACCACATGCATCAATAGAGGTTAGTGGATGACCTGCTGGAGAGGAGCTCTGCGGAAAAGGACCTGGGGGCCTTGGTGAGTAACAGGTTGGCCATGAGCCAGCAGTGCGCTCTTGTGGCCAAGAAGGTCAATAGGATCATGAGTTGCATTAAAAAGAGCATGGCTAACAAGTTGAGAGAGGTGATCCTCTCCTCTATTCCGCCCTTGTGAGGTCACATTTAGAATAATGTGTGCAGTTCTGGGCTCCCCAGTTCAAAAAACACATGGGTCTCCTAGAAGTCCAGCGGAGAGCCACAAAGATGATCTCCTGTATGAGGGAAGGCTGAGTAACCTAGGTCTGCTCAGTCTGGGGAAAAGAAGACTAAGGGGGTAATCTGATAAATGTTTATAAATACCTATAGAGAGGTGGGAGGCAAATGGATGAGGCCAGGTGCGCAGCAATAGGACAAGGAGTAATGGCCTAAAACTTGAACATAGAAAGTTCCATACAAGCATGGGGAAGAACTTTATGGTAACAGTGACCGAGTGCTGGAACAGGATGCTCAGAGAGGTTGTGGAGTCTCCTTCTATGGAGGCAAATTCAAGACCCATCTGGACACCTGTCTGTGTGAACTATTGCAGGGTACCTGCTTTTAGCAGGTGGTTTGGACTTGATGATCTCTTGAGGTCTCTTCCAACTCCTGCAATTCTTTGAATCTGTGACATATTTGAAGTCCACACATACCAGCCAGAAGTACTGCAGTAGTTTGGAAGGTAAGATTTATTCGAAGTGCCTGTGAAAACTCTCATCAAGTCTAGAAAAAGATAAATTGTTTCTGATTTCCAGAGTGTGGTAGAGATACTTTGATTTTTCAGTAGCAGCTTTCTTAGATTTTTGTTCGGTTGGTTGGTTTGTTTTTATTTGGTTTGTTTGTTCAGGGTGATGAATTAGTTACACATCTTACAGTTTGGCCATACAAGCTACTGTGAACTACTGCTTAGGTTGTGACCATTTTCCTACTGTATACATTGCAAATAGTTAATGTTTCCATTCTTATGGGTCCACTGACAAATATAATGAGGTTTGCTCTTGCGGTGGGTTCACTATGATGGCTAGCTAAGCTTCATCACCCCACTCTCTCACTCCTTCTCCTCAAAAGACAAGAAGAGAAAATGAGATGAGAAAGTCTCTTGGATTGATATATAGGGGCAGGAGATCACTCATCAATTACCTCCACAGAAAAGCAGACACAGAATAGGGAGATTAGTATGATATCGTGCCTATTAATAACAGTCTAGAAAAATGAACACTAAAAGTAAACTAAAAATACCTTCTGCTCATCAACCTTCTTCTACCTCCTCCCCTGAAGTAGCACAAGGGAATGAGGTATGGAGTTACAGCGTGTGCTCCTTCCTCATGCTTTTCTTCAGATTGATGTCAAAATATTCTTAGGAAATGAAATAGCTAAATAAATGGAGCTTGTCTATACAAGTGCAACGTTTAGTAAGTTTGGTTGAATCAGTCTTGCTTTATACTTTTGAGTAGATTTCTGCAAGCAATAAATTTCATTGTAATGTATGAAATTCAAGCTCTTTTGCTCTGAGTCGGATCAAGTGTATCTATACCATCTCTGACAGATATTTATTAAATACTTTCCTTAACTCCAAAGGCAGAGGTATCATAACATACTCATACTGAGAAGTACCCAGTACTTCCTCCTCATACTAACTGAAAGCTAACAGTGGTAAAAAGGAATGCAAACAAAAGCAGTAGAAGAGATCTGTTCTTCACATACACTCTTCACATTACTTTCTATTTCTTTCTCTCAACAGAATTTAAAATGTAAAAGAGAGAGGAAAAGAAAGAGAAAAAATGTCAAAACAAAAATTTTCATGGTATTATGAATGTGATGGAGCTAGAACGGTCCCAGGGAGCAATCAAGAGCAATTTACATTTTGCATATTAAGTAAACAGACAACTCTCCCAAATTACAGTACTTGTGAACGTCAGAAAAGGCTATGAAGACTATTAGGAAAACAATTTAGACTTACTCAGTAATGATATGAGGTTTATTGTATGCCAGTTAGGAAGAATGTAAATTATCTCTATAGTCTATGTTTTTGAATACTCATATTTTGTCATCTTGAAACTGCTGCAGTAGTCGTGTAGTAATGAATTCACTGCTTTGTTAAAAATAGAATATCATCTTATGAACAGAATAGGAAATTCTTGACACTGAAATAATGCATGTAATTCAATCCAACTTTTTTGGGGGGGTATTTAAACTTTTTATAAAAAAGCATGCATGCTTTTCTGCATACCTACATGAATAGAAAACGTGTCTGTTCAATATGACCAGGCCATTTGCAAGATAAAGGACTATTTGCTTCCTCTTCCTTTTTCTTTCTTTCTTTCTTTCTTTCTTTCTTTCTTTCTTTCTTTCTTTCTTTCTTTTTTATATTTTAAATATTGGATCACATTTACATGATAGCATGGTCTAGGCAACTAACAAACAAATAAACAAAAAATAGATCTGTAGCTCATCTATTGTTGTGAACTAATGGAATTCAACTAATGTGAATCAGAGAAAGACAGTCTTTTGTGGTTTTAGGTCCAAGTCTTTACCTTCATTCCTCCAAATGATTATAGGAATTAAAAAGATATGTAACTTTGAATTAACTAGGACCAAGACTTTTGAAATTTTGTTTGTCAATAAGTTCTCAAGGTGTGCTTGTTGAAGAGTTTTCAGAGAGCACTTAAGTTCATTCAGGCATCTCAACCATTTATTTATGGAAGTAGAATAGAGGAAAAAAGTAGATCATACAACAACCATGCTGGGTTTTCTCATACTTTTTGAATGTGGGCACATTCACTTAACTTTTATTGGTAATTCTACAATTAAAGGAACAATAAAGACAATGAAATTTCCTCCAAATTTCCATTACATTTCTTTAAAAGAAAATTCACCTCCATTTTAGTAAAGGGTAAAGAATTGCTTTATTTTACAGTATGATGTAAAAACTATAATTAGTATTTTCTTCTTTCTGTTACTTTGTTCCCCTAAAGAAAAAAGTAAATTAATTAATTTCAACTCTTCCTGTTGTTAGTCATGTAGTTTAATCTTTGGGATATACCAGTCTGAGAAGAAAAGCTTACTCAGGAATTAGGAGTGAATAAAAGAGGGAAGAATAAGAAAAGATAAAAATATAGTAAAAATCCTGGAAAATTATAGATCTACCTTTTCAATAGAAAAACTTTTTTGGTCATTCTTCCCTTGTCAATTGTGCAACGCTTTCACATTTCCACTTCCTTCTCCATCACAAGCTTTTGTGTCTTCCCGAGGTAATTTCATAGCCTTGAAAACTTAGAATAGCTAGCTTTATTTCTGTGGCATATTCTTACAAAGTTGCATTCAGCACTGCTGACTTTAGGAGTAGACTGTAACTAAGGATAAGAGCAGCACAGCACTATTTCATACACAGGTCACTTCTGCATGCGTCCATCTCTCTCTTAAATCACAAACTGTACAGGGCACTCTGTTGTCTTCATTTAGAGTAGAGTGGAATGGAATAAGGAAATGGAGAGAGCAAAGAGGTCTTTGCAACATTTGCTAGAGTGGCCTTGCATGTACAGAGAACACCTGTAGAACATCCCAGAGGAAGAAATTTCTATTTAACTGAAACCAAGGACTATTTTGAAGGTAGTCCTACTGCCATAACAACACCTTCAGTTAAATATACATATATATAAATATATATACATACATGATGGTAAGCAAGAGCCTTGAGCTGTGTGAGTCATCTTCTTTGACTTAATCTTGAATATAAAGTTATACTGTATTACAGTGAAGATGGATGAGGTTTTTGGTCATGAATTTTTCAGAAGAGGGTTTGACTTTTGAAGAAGCGTTTTCTTGGTCTGTATAGGAAATAAAGCAGTTTACAAGAAGCAAGGGAAAAGTACATTTCATAACGATGTACTTGGATTTGATATTGCTATCACCTTTCTTTTAGTGTTAAAATTTAATGTGAATAATCACTCTCAGTAAGGAAAGAGTGCAAAGTTCTAAATAAGCAGTATTAAAAATAGTCAATACCAAAAAGAGGTACAAACAAGAAAGAAAAATCTTGGAAACAAGCTTTAATATATACATATATAAAAGTATATTTTGTTAAAGTAACATAATTTCTGATAGCTTCTTCTTAGCTTTAAAAACATTTCACGTTTTCATAAATACCTTAGTCACATCCAGAGTACCTGAAAATTTTATTTTACTTCCAGAATACTTGAATGGCATTTTTATTTTAAATGCAAAGGCCGTAGACCTGAAATTCTTCTGTTGTTTGATTATTCCGTAAACCAAAGAAAATAAATTATTGTCAAATACAGCATTTGCCTTGAGTAAGTTTCCTAGTTAATGGCTCACATTCTCCTCTGTATAACTTTTCTAAATACTATCTTTGGCTGAAGTATTTCCTGAAAATAGCAGCTGAGAAGATATTTAATTATGGCAGAAATTTTGTTAGAAAATAACATTCATTTGGCTCTTGAAATATCCCAAATTGTTTCAGGTAGGTTTGCTGAAAAAACCTAAATGCATAATGAACGGATTTTTCTAATTTCATACAGTTATTCACATTATCCCAAGTAATACATGATCTCACGCAGGACATATAAGTACCATGGTCTGTATCCTGACCACTTGTATTCTGCTGTGTAGTTCAGATAAGAGATTTTGGTGATCCAATAAGCACAGAATCATAGAATTGCTCAGATTGGAAAAGACCTTCAAGATCATCAAGTCCAACCACAACCTAACCATACTACCCTAACAACCGACTGCTAAATCATGTCCCCGAGCACAACATCCAAATGGATTTTAAACACATTCAAGGATGGTGACTCAACCACCTCCCTGGGGAGCCTAATCTTGTGCTTAACAACCCTTTCTGTAAAGAAGTTTTTCCTGATATCAAACCTAAACCTCCCCTGGCAAAATAGTAATGCAGACTTCCAGTGGCCAGAAAGGTCCAAATGTCATTATGTGAAAAATTTTCCAAGACAAGCAAGGACATAAGCTATAACAGCTCAGGTGCAAGACACAGATAGGCAGGAAGCAGATGTAAACTATGAACGTTCCCAAATGCTGCAGCCCTGATGGTATTTTTCTCAAGGAAGAAATCATAGCTATCAATATTAGCACACTTGTCAAGCACTTTGGAGAACTATGTTCATTGCTTTCCTAGACCAGCAGAAGTTTAAATGTTGCACAGGGGATGCTGAAACAGACTGAGATATAGTTCAAGTGAGCAGGCTGCCAGTGGCCAGCCTGGCAAACAGGCCATGGAGCAGGTGGTACATGAGACAGAAGAGCATTTCAACCACCAGTATTTCTGCCCATTTCTAGCTCTTTCTGTTGAATCTCAGCTACTAAACTCTGTGAAATAAAGCTGGCAAAATCCTCAGCTCTGCCATGATAGCCATACTCCTAAGCATGTCCAGCAGCAGTATATAAGCTTTATATGTCACTCTGCTGTCAAACATATAGATGTTGGTATCCTCATCAAAAGAAGACTTTGTATAAATTTGGTGAATATCGAATACAGCCTTTAGTAAAATTTATGTATGTATGTGTATTTGAGATCTACTGCCTGCAGCCTTGCAAATGAGATGAAATTCAATAGGACCAAGTGCTGGGTCCTGCACTTTGGTCACAATAACCGCAGGAAATGCTATAGGTTTGGGGAAGAATGGCTGGCAGATTGTGAAGAGGAAAAGGACCTGGAGGTCCTTCTGGTCGACATTCAGCTGAACATGAGCCAGCAGTGTGTCCAGGTAGTCAAGAAGGCCAATGGCATCCTGGCTTGTATCAGAAATAGTCCACCACAGGGAGGTGATCATCCCCCTATACTTAGCTCTAGTGAGACCGCACCTTGAGTGATATGTTCAGACTTAGGCCCCTCACTACAAGACAGACATTGAGGCCCTGGTGCATATTCAGAGAAGGGCAACAAAGCTGATGAGGGGTCTGGAGCACAGGCCTTATGAGGAGTGGCTGAGGGAGCAGGGATTTTTCAGTCTGGAGGAGGCTGAAAGGAGACCTTATTGCCCTCTGCAACTACCCGAAAGGAGGCTGTAGAAAGGTGGGAGTCGGCCTCTTCTCCCAAGTAACAGTGGTAGGACTAGAGGGAATGGCCTCAAGTTGCTCCAGGGGAGGTTCAGGTTGGATATTAAGAAAAACTTCTCAGAAAGAGTGGTCAGGCACTGGAATGTGCTGGGCTGACCAGGAAAATGGTTGAGTCACATTCCTGGTGATGTTCTAGAAATGTGTAGATGTGGTACTAAGAAATGTGGTTTTGTGGACAACATTAGTAGTAGGTGGATGGTTGGACTAGATGATCTTAGAGGTATTTTCCAGCATTAATAATTCTGTGGTTCTATGAAGCTATGGTTCAAAGGATCTACAATTCTATGATTCCATTAAATGGGGCTTTGAAAATCTAAATTTTGTACCAAGAAGCTTGAAGTCATGTAAATAGGATTAAAATATCTGATTCCTACACCTCTGTGTTATGTGAAATAAATGTGAACTCCTTTCCCTAGCAGTACACTTGTTTCCCCATACACAAGGCTGTCATGGGACATAGTGCTTCACAGTACTTTAAACAACATTTTGATGGACTGTAATTACTGTTTTGGACATTTCACAGTCTTAAAAGTCATGTAAATGAAGAATAAAAGATGCTTGCAGATTAATTATTCACTTTTCCTCCTTTAGAAACATAACAACTCAAGTCCTGAGGGAAAACATAAAACATGAACATCTTTTCCAACCTAGCTAATTCTATGATTCTATGATTCTATGATAAGCAGTCTGTAAGAAAGGAGATAAAATGGTTAAAAAAACTTCAGCAAATGTCATTAGCTAAATCCAGATTCCAATTTCAAAATACATACTCAGATGTTAGACTGAATTAAGCTAATTTTGATATTGATATTATTAGAAGCTCATTTTGTTTAAGTGAGAAGCAACTATGAGACTTCATCTCCCTGTTCTCCACTTTTTGAATTTCTGTGGACTCATTTACAGGATGAATTTCAGGGACGCTATCAAATTTTTATCTATTCCATGTGAGGGTGCCTTCATATACAGCCTTTGGGAAAGACAGGGCATGTGCCATACATATGCTGGAGTGTATGTGCTGCTGAGAACTCCCCTACTGTTAACTAATCCTGTGATTCCTGCTCACCGACTCATGCTCAGGCCTTGATACCAGTGTGCTAGAAAACAACTGCATCAGATGTTATGAAGAAGCAGGTAGTTGCCAATGCTACCAGGCTGGGAATGGGCGCAGACCTAGTAATATGAGGATGATTCACTTCTCTGACCATCTGGGTGTTACTTCACCTGCCCTGACTGCCCCTGACCTGTGCTCCTGACAGCAAAAAGCAAGACAAAATGATAGACAAAATGATAGATTTGTGTTATTATCCTCTTTCAGATGTTGTGATCAAGCCTAGTGCTGCACATCATGGGCAACTCTGATAACTAGTATTTGTTGTGGTTTAACACCAGCAGGGAGTTCAGCACCACATGGCCACTTGCTCATTCTCATCGCAGTGGGATGGGGGAGAGAGTCGGAAAGGTGAAAGCACAGAAACTCATGGGTTGAGATAAAGACAGTTAACTGGTAAAGCAAAAGATGTTGGTATTTTGTCTACAAAATTAGATCATCCATGTCAGCATTTATTTTTTGTACTTTATTATAAAAAAAATACCTGTGCTTATTTAAGGTAAAGGCTTTTATAAATTTCAACTAAAATCTGGAAATCTGAAGTTATTTTCATTTTTAATCCAGTATATCTATACATCACACCTCATCACTAAATACACTGCTGGTTAATCTTTATTACAAGCAGTGAACGATCATTTCAGAAGGCAAAACTGGAGAAATGTTCAGATCTCCATCTGTTCATAGAAAAGTTGTGTTTCTACAGATCTTTACGGTTTTATACATCTATAAACTTTAAGGGAAGATTCTGACAATGGTGGATAAGGCAGATGAAAGCAGTGATTTCCTTCTTAAAGATGATTATGTTTGTTCTTCGTTTCTGCTTATCATACTATTTTAGGTTTGTATGCTCTTCTGAACTGGTGAGGAGACTGATGCATATTAATTGGTAACTCTCCAATCATTCAGAACACAGGCATATAGTTTCTAGCTATTCCCCAGTGGATTTAACTGAATGTATGCATACAATATGCTCCTCATGGGATACTGAACATCAAATATAATTCAACTTTTATCTGCCAGCCATCATGCCTGTCTGCTTCCATCTCTCTGATTCATTTTACAAAAACAGAATTTCCCAAGAGTAGCACTATTCACTCTAAGTTCTCTAAGTGGCATGAAGAAAGGCCATATGTTTGTGGGTTTTTGCTTGCTTGGTTGGTTTTGATTATAGCTGTTGTTGGGTTGGGTGGGTTTTTTTTTTTTTTGGTTTTTTTTGGTCCTAATTTTTATCACTGAGAAGGAGTGTATAAAACTAAAATACCTACTTTCTAAATAGGACACTGAAAATGTTTTCACTTTCTTCAAATTCCTCAAATGGTCCAAATTAGGAAGTATGATTTTCATATAGTTCATCATTCTGTTCCAACTAAATAAACAATCTATTTTTATAGAAAAGAGGTATATCCAGAAGAACAGTGGTGGCAAATCATTTGGGGAAAAGCACTGTGCATTAAGGAGTTAAGACTAAGACATAATGAATAGAATATTAAATAGAAATTAACAATTTTTATAGCAAAGCAAAATTGTCTCTTAAATGCAACTTTGTCTTCAGCATCTTCAAGATGTTGGGTATTAAGTAGAAGAAGAGATCATTTTCCCATTCATTCTCTGTCCTGTTAAACTATCTTTATCTCATCCCACATTTTTTACCTTTTTCCAGTTCTCTCACCCGTCCCACTGCAAGGGAGTGAGTGAATGCCTGTGTGGTGTTGAGCTGCCTACTAGGTTAAACCACATTTGTTTAAACATTTGTTTTACTATCCTGGAACAGTACTTCATAATCCATCCACAAAACCAGAAGATGCTTCCTGAAAACTGGAGTTGCCAGTCTTAAAATAAAAATAAAAATAGTAAACTGCATGTTAAACTAATTCAGAACAGAAAATAATTTCAGGCATATTTCAGTCCTCTTATAGAGTTGCAGTACATGGAGTCTGGCTGTAGCTACATCTTATCATCAGAGAAAACAATTTCAGAATCAGACACTGATATTTGTCATTGAAGGACAAACACAGGTTTTTACCAGACTTGCTGGAAGATGGATTACGCTTTAAGATGACAACAGGTTTCAAAACAAAGCACCCTTAGCATATAATTCATTACATAGCTTTGCAAAGTTCTGTTATTTTAATGTTAACAAGGTATTTTTGAGTAACTCTTAGAAGCCCTCTCCATCAAAAAATAAAAATAAAAACACAGAACCTCAGTAAAATTATTTATAATAAGAAACCAGCACTGAAATGCCATGAAATGCTGACTTCTTTTTACATTTGATTTAATGGGATATTGAAGAGTGAAAAATAATAAACAAACGCAGTGTGTTTTTGCTTTGGACTAAGGCATCTAATTTTGGATGTCCAAATGAAGATGTTGTACATGTGCAATAGATATGTAATCTCCCAGTTTACCTAACAGAAATCTAGCAAATACCATCAACAACATCTAGAGAGTCATTTGGTCAGAAGACAGGTTCTGGCAAGTGGCTGAAAGTCTCTTAAGCCTCAGCTGATTAGACTGATCTCCATTTACGGTATTGGAAGAAGAAATATCACATTCTGGCACCTAAATTTAGATGTCTAGTTTTGAACTGAGTTTCACCTCTGGACAGACAGACATAATTAATGTGAAAGAGTAATATCTGGTTCCAAGATGGAAATGAAAAATAAAAGAAACAAAAACAGTAAAAAAAATTCCTTCTTTTAAGAGCAGGGTAGCTACAGAATAAGGAAAAGAAAAATACATAACGTAGTAATGGTTAATGGGGAAAACAGAGAAAGGACAGTTGTGGCAAAGAGCAACAGAATTAGGAATGGCAAAATCAATGCTCTATTTTAAGCGCTGAACAAAGACCAAGCTTCAAGTACAAGTTGGTGGCTATCAACTCCCTCTAGTGTGTGCATAGAATCAAACTTGAGGTGAAATGGGAGCTTTTTTTGCAGGAAGAAAGTATCTACAAGTGTGCCTTGCCCTTTGAGTGTACACTTATCTAAGACCTAGATAGCTCAGGAGTTTCTTTCTCTTCAATGTGATCTTAGAATTAAAAATATGTGTAAATATGTATCAGTGTGAATGTTAAGGATTGCTCTTTATTGTACATAATGTTATCAAACCAAAAGTATTCATGAATGAAATGTATTCTTTTCATCCTGGGAGGCTCCTTGTTTAGGAGGATTTTGTATTCCTCACATTTAATGAAACCAGGATCATCATCTACTCAGCTTGGAACAAAAAAAAACCATTAATTTCATGAGAACATAAATGCATTTTGAAGTCAGTGGCAAGTAAGTTTCATAGAAAAATGTATATATTTTTCTCTCAGTCCTCTCAGTTCTCTCAGTAAAGATACTATTATGGTTTAGGAGTTGATCTGGATTAGGAAAGAATGTGGAGTTGTAGCATAGCTCAGCATGCTTTCTGTATATTTGCGCTATTGCATGTCCACATGTATAAGCATTTGCATAACTTCCAGTAGAAAGCTTACATCTCTATTTAGTCTTCAACCACTTAATGTACTGAACTTTTACTAATCACCAAAAGGCCACTGAATCTCATATCCATAATTTACTGCAACATACATTCACTACTGCTTTTGGAACATCTCAGATTCGTGCTTACAAGTAAGTTGATGGTGGTTATACTTCAATGCTTATTTCAGCAAGATCCTCTTGGTAGGTTCAAGGGAAGTAAAACAAGCTTGATTTCCCCAGGTATCTCTTTGATGCAACTTTTGATTTGGTAAGCGCATCATACCTCATCAGGTGATATTACAGTTTAGGCTTCTGCTTTGGAGCCTTACGTGATTCCTGATACTACTTCTACTCAGTCAGCAGGAAAAGAAAACATAATTATTCTGTGTGGTCTCAGTCAACAGAGTCAGGAAAACAAAATTCAAGATGTATTAAAAAAATCCATCAGTGAACAACTTGCATAAATTCTTCACAGAGTTAATAGATACATATTCTCTATTAGCAGTAAAAAAATTTTGACTTGCTGTAATCTTGACAAATTCTTGAACTGTTTTTGCTTTTGTTCCTTGGCACACTATCATTAGCATTTCATACATTCTTGTTTCTATTATTTTGGCAAAATTCTTTTCAATAGATATTGTACGGAAAGCTACTAAAACTCTGAACATGCAGTATCTTGTACTCCATAAAAATGTTAGATTTAGAAATTTTGGATATCATTGGCTTGTACTGCAGTAAAATATAGTCCACATTTTTCTACAAAGATTCTTCTTCTCCAGGTTCTACAGAGTGAAGAGGACAAAGGAGCAAGAGAACAATGCATATGTAATTCAGTTTAATCATAGTTTCCTTTCTTCTCCGTCTGACTTCCTATTATTTCT
Organism: Numida meleagris; assembly: GCF_002078875.1. NCBI lineage: Eukaryota > Metazoa > Chordata > Aves > Galliformes > Numididae > Numida > Numida meleagris. Next base: position 120,478,549 of record NC_034410.1, read on the forward strand.
TAAAATTTAAAGTCATTTGAAAATCCTCAGATCTTGACCTATAAACCTCCACAGTTTCATGGACTGTTGAACAATAAGCTGGATGGAATATTTTTTCAGTTTTATCTGCTTTTTCTCTGTTTCAATGAATGGCCATTTACTCTTAACATCTATTTCTCCTCTGCCTATATATACAATTTCTTTATTCTGTCTCTGCACTTAGTCTAAAATAATGAAGGATGACAAAGCCATCTGATTCTAGTCTGCCACACACATTTGGCTTTTAAAGTTTTTATTTAAGGGGACTTTCTTACAATATGTACAGGGAGAGAGCTTGTTGATTATCCAGATTTGCTCTCATCCTCTGTGATGCTCTGCTTTGCATCATGCAGAGATGACAATAGTCAGGGAATAAGAAAGAAAAGCCAACAAAAACTGTGAGGAAGTAGAGACGGCTTATATTGAGGGTTAGATTAAATTGGATATTAGATCAATTCTATACTATACAAAGAATCCGTTTATATAAACACTGCTCAGAACGGTATTACCAAATTCACATACCTTTTGAAGACCAAGATTAATGCCCCTCTCAACGAAAAACCCAAGCAACATTAACAGTGGTTAGCTCCTTCCCAAAGAACCTTGTAAACAAAGACTACATTTTATATTAACAGTTAAAGCATTTTTTTCCTTTTGTAGATTTCCTTTATATTATCTTTAAAATAACTGGTCTCCAGCCTCCACTCTTAACTCTGCTATTTCCTTTCCCGACCATAAATTTTATAAAGTAGTAAGAAATTCCTTATTGAAACACTTTATTTTCCTTACAAAGTATTAATGTATTAATATTTTTGCTTTTTATTATGCTGCTTAAAACTCCAGATTAGAATTTCTGTCCCTTCATCTCTAATTAAACTCTTTTCATCTCATCCCACAACTTTTACCTTTCTCCAGTTCTCTTCCCCATCCCACTGCAAGGGAGTAAATGTGGTATTGTGGTATTAAGCTGCCTGATGGGTTAAACCGCAGCAATATCAAATAGTACAGCAGCCATTTCTTAAAGTACACAGTGCCATCTCTTTACACTCAGTTCACATCTGGAAAGTTATTTTTGTGTCTAGAAATCAAGTTTGAAAAAAAAAAAAAAGTTGCAGAACCTGAGAATATCCAAGTCTGAGAAAAACAAAATACATGATATGGCTTGTATATACTTTTATATTTTGAGCACTTAGAGTATTTACTATTCATTTCTTAATGAGCTCAAAATATGAACCTTCATTCAGACACTAATAAATTTTTCTCTGACTGATTGATTGTGCTTTCATTCAAAATTTGCATTCGGTCTTCAGCATTCTCCACCAAACTACAACAAAATGAATTTGCTCTTTGAATTTATATAATCCATTAAAAAAAAGAAAATAAAAAAGAAGCTCTATTTGTCCACAGTGAGCACAATACATATCGTCTCTAAACTGAAATCAAATGCAAGAGTGCATTTGATTTCATATGCAAAACAGAATGCTAAAATGCTAGTATAAGCCAACATGAATATTCTGTAGTTTCCAGGAGCCACTCAACTGTTAATCTTTCCAAGGGACTGATAAACATCACTTAATTGAAATAATAATCAATTACCTATCAATGCTGCTCAGAGTATGAAATAGAACTTTCCAGAAAAACTGCTCCATCTGCAGTATGGAAGAAACATCAACTGAAATTCAGCTTCATGAATTATTTTTTATCTACTTTTTCCCTTGTCTCAAAAAGTTATTTACAGAAAATTGAAAGAAGCTGCAGTCTTTTTCCCATTTATATTCTACTACTTAACAGGCATGGAAGAAATCATAGAATTATTTCTTTTTCTGGAAGATAAATGTAGACAAAGAATATGACAGCTGCACTACTATAACTTTTCACAGTTGTCAATTAAGAGGAAACAGATCATCAAAACTTGATTGCTTCATTTTATAATGATCTTCCACATTGTGTTATCTTAAAAGGCAAGTGCCTCTTGACTCAACAGAAAAAAAAAAACAAATCTTGGAGGAGAAGCAAGCTTTCAGTACTGACAGCTGATGCTGTGCAGAAAGCTTTTTCCAAGACAAGTCAAAAAATGTGAAGTTTATTCTCAGTTTTCCACTTCTCGATGTTAATACAAAGAATGATCATAATGACAGCGCAAAAGAGTAGATTTGAAACAACACTATGATGGTGCTACCAGTAGAAATCACAGATTTTTCTAATTTATTAATTAATTTATTTTTTCATTCAAGATGTCTGGCAGAAGTTATAGAGACCATAGTAGGGGGAAAATAAACACATTACCCACTTTAGCTGTTCAGGACAGTTTCTGGATTGACTCCTTCAAGATAAAGGAGATTAGGGAAGGTATATATTGTGATCCAACAGAACACTTCTTATCTGGGGCAAATGATCACCAAAATGTTAATGTGTGGATTACTACGGAGAACAAGGAAGGCTGCATTAACTATGGAATTGAGACCAAACCAGCAGATGTAAGTTAGGCAATATATACTCTTTTGGGTGCAGCCAGTTACACATATATCCTTCCAATGTTCATAAAAGCTGTGATTTTGAGTAACTGTCTCTAGAAGATGCTACAGAAGCGCGTGTTCCAGATCAGTGATAAATGACTGAAGAAAGAAGTATGGGCTCTGAGGACTCTGTGCTAACTTGTTTAGAGTCAGATCACACTTAAGTGCACTGTAATATAATTATAATTATAATTATAATCAATAGTGTCCCTGCCTCTCTTGAGCCATTGGTATTCTGTATATTGCTGTCAGACAATTGATAATATCTGTATAAGAGAAATCCTTCTGAAGAGAAATACAAATGGAAGATATATCAAATGTGATACCCCAAAACTAAATCCAACAACAGTGTACACTCATGAAATTACTGAAAATTAAGCTTACAATATATCTATTGTTCCTCTCATTTTCCATATTTTATGTCAATTTCCAATCTATCTGCTACATTTTATCAGTTATCTTGCAAGACTTTATAAAGTGGTTGTTTGTACAATTCTTAGCACAGAGGCTTAATTCAGCTGAGGTCTCTAAATATTGTGTAAGGAAAAATGTGATGATTAGTAATATAACACATACTCCTAACTGATAACAACAAAATTTCAGAGACAAGGCTTCTCTTATCTCTGTCAAATATTTTAGCGAATTTTTTTTTTCTGATTTTTTTTTTTTAACACACTTTATAGTATTACATATAGAAAGAAATCTCCATATCCACATGCTTTGGAATGAAAATTAAATCATGGATTGTGTTCTTCACAAACAATACGACTATTTCTAAAAGCAAAGAATCAAACAAAATATCTAAAATGTAACAGCTACATGATGGTTTAGACCTGTGTGGTTCCACTGGAACATAGCAGTGTACCTTGAACCTGCACGTGACCAATTCTGAAGCTTTCTTACTGAAAATCCATGATCTGTGAAACAAAAAATATGGAGTGGTGATGTTTCTCTTTTAGAGTAAGCTGATGAAGAAGTTTTGGAATAAGCAGTCATTTTTTCTACCAGAACAAAAAAACACTGCAATCCACAAGAGACAGTTGAAAACTGCACTCCTGGTAAGTATGACTTCTTACCCGTTTGTCAGAGTCCAAAAATGTTCTGAAATGACATCTTAAAAGCAAAGAAGTAAAATTAAAATCTGGGCTTGACAAGCGTTTATCAAGCATGCACTTCTTTTTTTAGCTAACATAATTTTTTTGGATTGATAATTAGTCTTAATGCAAAAGTAGCCATTAAGATTGAGTAAACTGTCAGACTAGGATTAAAGTAACTTGTAGAATTTTTCCTTAACAATAAAATTTTCTGTATTTTTGTATGATCAATTTTACTAAAACAATGGACAAATAAAGACACCCAAGATGTTTTGCCTAAATTTCATACTTCATACACTTTTTGTCTTTGTTCAGCTTGAACATGCATCCCACATTTCATGTAATACTGTGGAGGAGTTGTTTTTTTATTAGACCACTTCTGTTTTAAACATTTTTAGTTAATAAAAGTAAATAAATTATTTTTCTTCTCTATAATACACCTGTAAGGCCACAGAAGACTTCTTTTGCTTGGTGACTATGGGATCTTTCCATTTTAAAAGGAGTACTTGTGTGAAGTGATTTTTTAAATATACTCTTAATCCTTGAGCTGCTTGAATCCAGTTAGAAGGTCAGCAACTGTCATATCTGCTCTACATCAGGAGGTTTTATTAACCTTGAACTACTGTTATTGACTCTTCCACCCTAATATTTTGATGTGATTACATTTGAATGCAGCCCTATCTTTTCCTAATCTCTCTGTTAGGAGTCACTCATCATTTTGCAAAAATATTTTGGCAACGTCCTTTTGTATTTAAACAGTTGCTTGAACAAGGTTTCCAGGCTTTTCTTTTGCTTTTCTGTTTTGATGGAATATCTTATTTTAAGAAAAAAATATTCTGTTCTTTCAAACTCATATAAATAACTTTGTATGCACACAATGTCCAACTGTAAATAGAAAAAAGTTGCATAAATGTCTGAAAATGTCAGGTTTAAAATAATTATTCCAGAAAATCTTCAGTATATGAAAGGAGCCTATTAATCTGGAGCACACAGATTCATACAAGTACATCCACTGTAGGATAGATAAACCAGTCTAGATCATAGATATTCCAGTAAAGACTACTTGGTTTTCTTTTATATGCAAATACAGTCTCCTCAGGTTTTGAAGATTGACTTGATGGAATAAATGTTATTGATAGTCTTTGTGGCATTTATCATAGATATGAATTAATCAATCATTTGCCAGCATTTTCCTATACAAAGTTTCTAGTTAACAGATAACATACAAAAAATGAAATCTTACTGACACATATGCAAGTAATTAATTTTATACATACATACACAAGCATTTGCTAAATTATTCACATAACTATTCTGAGTGCTCTGTGCTTCCTCAGTTCAACATAAGATTTCTCTGTGGGGATTAATCTATGTCTTAAGCAGTTAAATTTTAATTCCAATCACTTCCATACTTTAAACAATATAGTGGACTTTTTTTTTCTTTTTTTTTTCTACAAAAATTGAGAGAAAAATAGGGCTGGATGGACATTTTGAGTTTATGTAGTCCAGCGTTGTATCCCTGCAGAAGATCATGGTATTTCACATGTGCTCTTAAGGTCTTGCTAAAATTTGCACCCATTAATTTTTGTAGTATTCATTATGGCTAAAAAAAGAATACACTATTTTGTTTCCTTCCTTTTTTCACAGCATTTAAAAAAATCTATTTGAAGACTAACATAGTATAACCCTTCAACCTTATCACTTCTGAATGTTTTTTAACTTTGCCTCATCAGTGACATTGCGAACTCTAAAAATTTTCATAGTTTTGCTCTAAACTTGATGCAGAACGTAGCCTCAAACTGAACACAGGAATGCAGGTGAGTTATTGTCTAGGTGGAGCAGTGTGTCTTAAAAATATCCTGCTATTTAGAAATCACTAATTTTCTTCTGTAAGAATCATGTAGCATGATAGAAATTAAAGATATTTGAAGTTCTATGATGTTCTGCCTTCTACTGTCTTGATTTTTTAATAAAATATACACTTGTTCTCTCATTTGCCTCTGTTACTTCATATAGACAACTGTTGCTGACATTATTTCAGGCAGTGTCCTAGGCATCCACAGATGAATTTCATGAATTCTGGATGATCTGAAAAAATCTAAATTTTTACAGTACTTGTGTCTTCATAGAACCATTTTGAGTAGCTTATAATTCTGCTGAGTAAAAGAGTGTGTGAGGACAAATATAGAATTCAGTGTTTCTATTTTACCTGCTTCTGCTCCTGAATTTTTAGAAGGAGTTCTCATCTAACAATTTTCAGTGCTCATTAGGTCTGCTTTTTCTGAAGTCCACAGTTTTCAGTAGGTCACTCTATTTCCTTTCTAATGATTAGCCATCTTCGATGGATGTGGTATTCATGATGGCCCTCATTACCCAGCTCTTCTTCAGGCTCTCTGCTTTCTCAGCTAGTCACTCCCTTGTATTTGAAAGCAAATGCAGAGAAGTCTCCCTTCAGGTTGAATTCTCCACCTGTGTCTTGCTGGATTCCACTTTCTGATTCTACTTTCTTTTCTAGCAGGTGTAGAATTTAACTCACATAGAGTTTGGTGTTTATCATATGGGTAGTTACACTGACCTGGCTGTGAAACTCTCTTTCTCATTGGCTAACTAGTCATATAGTTTGTAAGAAATTCATCTAATTATAATGTCAGTATGAACATGACACTGAAACATAAACCCTTCCTGATTTTCACTGCCCTCTAAACTGATTTACACTGATTGTAAAGGGTACTTGTTGTGACTTGCTATCATTTAGAGATGTTGCCATCTTTCCCCCATTTGTCTATCCTTTCTGAATAGTGCTCAACTTTTAAATTGACACTGGTTTCTGTTGCAACTGAAACTATTTATCTAAATATTTTACGTATATATATATAAATTAGGAGAATATAGAAGTTTAAATAACTGGTAAATCATTTTGATTTAAATGACTGGTAAATCACCATCGATGAAGGACATTCTCGAACTTCAGGAAAACTCTTTACTAGATTGACAGTCATTAAAAATACACACTGCCAGTGCTGAATACTTACTCATTATCATTTGTTACCACTAAATAGACAAACAAATAATCCTTAACAATCTAGACTAGCTATGAGTATAAAACTCCACAGAGCTGATACCCTATGATTTATGCTGACAACTACATTTCTTGATGTGTTTTGTCCAAGGTCAAGGTCAAGAATTTAGAGAGCTCTTCCACAAGGAAAGCTGGAACCAGCATATCTGTTTTATAAATTGCTCTGCTGTTTTCTAATTTCTTGTGCCATTCTCCAAAAGCAAAAAAGGTAATCACATTTGTGCCCAACATAGTTCATCCTTTATTTCTGGACTGGGTCTTGTGTTTTATCCGGGCATCTTTCTTGCTTGCTCTGTGGTATTGCCTTTGCCATTTTTACAATGCATTTCTTCAGTATAAAAGACAACAAATGAGTAAATGCAGTCTTGAAATGAACTCCTGCCTATTCTAAATCCTTGTTTGTATCTTGCAGATTTTCTGCTTGCACTTTTTCCTTTAGCCCATTTCTATAAATGAGAAAAAAAATTCCATTTCAATTTCTTGATAACACGGTGTTTGTATATTTATGTTTTTCTGTTACAAACCTGCTTTGCTTGCTGGTGGTTATATCTATTATTGGTGTTATAGTGTTACAAAAAGGCTAAAAACTGCTACAGTATTTGGGTATGCAAATATCCGTGTTCAAGGCAAGCAAATAATAATTGTATCTTGGCTAATATCATTCTCCTTTATGGGCACAACTGCTTTACTTAAATTCTCAATATGTGGATAATCACATTCATTCTCTGCTACAACAGTTAAACTATAATTATAACTGTTGTATATAGGCTATTATAGCTTTCTAACTGCCTTTGGGGTTGTATCTATATATAAAAATGCATTTCTAAAAAAAAAATCCCTTGATAATAGTTTAATGTATATACAAATAAAAGGAAACCATCAAAAAATGTAGAAAATTGCTTTTGACCTTGCGCAAAAATGTACTCTACTGCTGGATTTGCTTTTAATGATATCTTCAGTGCAAGCTTGAGGTTTAGGGGTAGAAAGAGCTTTGAATTCACCCTTAGGATGCTCTATTGGCAGACACACCAGGACACTTAAACCATGCTTGTTGAAAAGATGTTGGATTATTTAAGTCCATTGCATAAGAGAATAAGTCCCCAGGGTGCCTCTGTATTGTATTTCCAGCTGACAGCAAACCTGACCTACAATGATGTGTTGATATGGAAGCATAACAGCAAACAGAAGAATTCCCCAAGGAGCCAAGAATGCACTTCTGTTTGATAGAGGAGAAAAAGCTCAGACTGACGTCTAGGCATTGCACTTTCTTATTATAGAATGTGATAAGCTTGTCCATGACAAGATATGGAAGTCCCTAGAACTTTTTCCTGTGCTTGCCTCTCACATTAGCTTTTAGAAAATTGGTGAGGGAGAAAAATGTTAAATCACTGGAAAAATATTCTATGATGTAGACAGATTTGAAATGTAACATAGGTCTGTCCTGTGGACATTGTTAATGTGCTCATTACTTCTTGTACATAGGATGCCTATGCCTATTACTAATACATAGCATGTGAATGTCCTTCAGCTGTCCATTATAAAGCACTTGCACTTATTGCAAATTATCCCTTTCTCTGAGGTGTAGAGGATGGTAATTACCTGCTGAAATCCTCTGACAGATTTCTGCATGTTACTGGGGAGAGTCAAGTGTAGTAATACATAGTAACACGGTTTGCTGTAGGATTCACCTTTATAACCCTTAGTAATCTGTTAAAATGCTCCTTATTCTGCCTCAGTGCACTCAGTCAATATAGTGCACTGACGCTTCTTTTCGTTGTATTATTTCTAATGTCAATAGAGAGATAACCGTGGTTAAGGCAACTGTGCTGAAGGCATGTCCTTTGCAGAGCATCTATTGCATTTACAATTTTATTCAGAGCAGTAAAAAGAAGTTTAAATATGAGGGCTGCTCCAAAAGTGATGTCTCTTGTTTTATTATTTTGGTCTGCAACATCAAGGGTGGATGGTGGTGGAATGGCAATAGAGGTTGAACCTTCCTGCCAATATTCCATTACATTTTGTTGCTGAATGACAAATGACAGCAGAGGGGCAGTCTGACACAATGGCAACTGACATGGAAGTGAGTATGAAGCAAAGATGAGTCACTAACTCTTCCATGAGGAAAAAATGGCACCCATTCACATTCATTGACACTTGGCTGAACATTTATGGAGACCAAACAGTGTCTGTGAGCACAGTGAGGTGGTGGGTGGTGCACTTCAGTAGTGGTGACAGCAACAGTGGTCACCTGTGCTGGTGAAATTTTTTATGAGCGTGACATGCAGGCTCTTGTTCATTACCGGTGAAAATGCATAGCTAAGGTGGTGACTATGTTGAAAAATAGCGCTCTATCAAATAGTGGTTTTGTGCTCTTATGTCTATTGTAATTTCCATGGTAATAAGTCGGAGGCATTACTGTTGAAGTGATGTTTTGTTAGTGTGTGCATGTGTGTACATCTATACAACAAGATAAATTACTCCCAGTGTAAGATTCAAACAAACACCAATACTTAGAGGTTTCTTTGGTGACAATGAAATTATTTGTCTGGAATTTGGATGTTTGAAAAGAGTTAAAATCTAGTTTAGAAATGATAAAGAATTCTTATTTTGTTAGTCTATACACCTTTCAAAATTGTACATTTCCACTTGCTTCTTTTTCTTTCATGTTGGTGATTTTGTTTCAGATTATATATATAATTGATATGCTGTGAATTATGCAAGGTGGCAAGGTAATAGGAAAATGAATCATAAATAGATTGTAGAATTCTTATCCAGAGATAATTACACTGGAAGTGGATGACTCATGCTTAACTATTGTGTTAGTAACTTCTGTGAGGAAAATGAATACAAACCTCATTAACACTATGAAATCATGTTACAATAAGTTGAAATCTTTATTGAGATCATAACCATACAGAAAATTTATTCTGCTTCCTGCATAAATATCCTGCCTATGTAGTTACTGTTATTACTGCAGTAGCAGTTCCGTCTTTGATGGTCTGTTTCTTAAAAGTTTAATGACTTTTGAGTCCTGGCACAAAGAACAGGCAGCATCATCCACAATCCACAGGAATGACAAAAAGATGAAAGAATTTAAGTCCTTAGCCTATTGCTATCTATTCATATGTACATACCTTGCAGCTGAGATTTTGAGAAATCTATTATTTAGTAAATCAGAATTTGACCACAGTTTAAATTCAAGCTGGATGAAAATATATTGCATGCTACTGTAAAAAGAGTGGCGAAAATTACCCCTGGTACTCACTGAATAAAACAGAAAGAATCACTTTCTAACTTGGATTTCTTGCTTTCCTCTTCATCTATATTGATATCTTCTTGTGTTTGGCACTGCTATTAAATATCCATGCACTTAAAACAAATGTCTGGAGAACAACCTGGCTTACTTCAAGAACAGAGTTACTAAATGAAAATGAAGTGGGATTCTTTATCTAACTCCATTCTGTCAAGTTGTTTTGAGAATGAAATTGAAATGGCAATTAATTTCATATGAAATTTCTTACCTATTTAGCTCATAAAACCTTACTGAATATATGGTGAATTGGCTCAAAACTTGAGCAAGAATTCCTAAGAAATATTTGTGCTGCTATTCCTTGAATTCAACATGCATCATTGTTTTCTCACCTTTTGATTTCTATCTTCTGGTCTGAACAGTGTTTTAAGTGGAAGTTCACAAAGATTGGTATTAAAAGTGCACCTACTATCAACAAGTGCCTCCAGAATATCTTTTATTGGACCCACTATTTGCAGTGATCTGTGCATAGCTAGAAAATATGATGGTCCATGAAGGTTCTGGCTGACTACATGTTGTATTTTTGATCCATACGTGAATGTTGGATGAAACAGATTGTCCATGAGTTCCAAGTGGACCCACTTCACATTTGCACGTTGCTTTTCCAAGATTTATCTCATGCTAGATGTCCAGGAGAAAAATAACATAGCTGAATAGTAAGGTACTACATTACCATGAGAAACCACATAAATATAAATAACAAAATTTTGTTCTGTGATAAAAGGATTTCAGAAAACAGTGTTGGAATTTGAAACCTGCATGTGGCTTAAGGGTGTACAGCAACCTACTACAACCAGAGGGTCTGAATTTGTGATACACTATAAAAAATACCCTGTAAATTTCTGAATATACTGTAGTTTACACATGATATTATTTCAATACACTGTAGAGAACTAGGCAGTAACTTGAATGGATTCGCAGTAAATGAGTAATTAAATAAAGAACAATACAGAAAAAAAGAAGCATTAAAATCCAAGACTTTGAACACACAGTAGTCTTCCCCTGTTGTTCAAGTCTCTGGCATGGGGTTTTCATTGATTGATGACTGAGGATGGGAGCCGTATTCCTCTCATTTTCTCATCAGTCAGTCTTGATCCAGCTTTGAATCTCCACAGGGTTCACTGCTACTAATGATTCACTCCATTTAGCACAATAGCTTTTTTTTTTTGAAAATCAGGCATGTCTTCTCTAGTGAATTAATGTTGCACCAGTATGGACAGCAGTGAAACAGTAATATAATAAGCATATTTTCAGCAGAGCTTGTTGAATGAATGTCAGTAGAAACATATGTCAGTGAAAAAACACTTAGAAAAGAAAAATATTCATACAGTGATGGAATGATTGTTGGAAGGGATCTTCAGGATTATCTAGTTACAATCACCTGCCATGGGCAGTGATACCTTTCACTAGAAGTTGTTAAGATCTAGTAGATTCCATTAGACTATTCATTTAAGATGATTATTTGTCTTGTCATAAAAATAGAAAAACTTATGCAAGATAAAATTTCAAGACAACATTCAAATTGTCTGTTTTAATTTTATCACACTATACTTCAGCTAACCATGAAGACTTTGACTTGTAGCTTTCCCATATTATTGAAAGCTGTAGGTTCTGTGGTTTTATGGCAAGTATTTCTGTCTTAAAAACTAACACTCCCTCAAAAATTGAAGTTACTGAAAAAGATTTAATTTTGATTATTAAAGCAAATATACAACAGTACTATCTATACTATAATTATAATTTATTGGAAAAATAACAGAGTTTTAATTCTTCTTAAGAAGATTCCTACACAGTTCGTCTGATTCATTGGATCTATTGGACATCCACAGAACAATTTAACAAGTCTCTCTTCTTTCTATGCAAAAAGATGTTGACTCCTCAGAGCTTGAGTTGAGGCACGAGAGAAGCGTGAAATATATTATTAGGAACAAAATGTTAACTATTTAATTACAAAATCTGTTTGGACATGTTGACCATGTCTACATTTCTTTGCATCTTTCTCAAAGCTGTTCTTTGCAACAGCTGTGTAAGTTCCTCGGGCATACACCAGTTAAAATTTATTTACTGTATGCCAACTTAGTAAGACACTGCAGTGTGTCAATATACGGCAAACCATCTTCACTAAACTGTCAATTAAAGACATACTTTGACACACAAAATGTTAGCATAACTGTATTATAAAAAACTTTGTATTAGATATCGTACCCATCTTTTAGAAGAATGGTCAATAACATAATTATTCTGTCAATAATAATTTAAGAGAGAATTTATACTAATGTAGTTTGTAAAATGGTGATTCAAGGTCCTTAGTTATTAATGTAGTTAGCTTGAATTGCAATAGAGAAATATCTCTCACCTTTCACAAGTTTCCATGACAGACTGCCTAATGTTGATGTCTTATTGTTCATGAAATACTCTTTGACATGACAACCACAACATCATCATGTGCTCTTATACTCACAGAATTGTCTGTTTTCTCACAGAATCTCCAAAAATGAAGATTTCCAAGGTTCTAATGAATTGCATATATATACACTCATATACATGCATACATATACATATACATGCATATATATAAAGTATATATGTATAAATGCTTCTACAACAACAAAAAGAAACAATCTTTTTTACTGAATGATCTTCTCACACTCTATCTTTTTGACGTTATCATTGGATGTATTGACACACAAAATGCTGATAAACCAACTGATAACTGGAAATACAGCTTACAGGCAAACGAGAATTCTTACTAGAATGGAAGTAAGAATGCAACATAGCTGGTCAAGTTCTTAAAACTTTTCAACCACCTAAGTGAAAACAAGGTACTGATTCAACTAGAGAAAATAAATATTTTGCTAAATTCTTGATAACACCAAGCTGTTCATGACACCTAATAAGCAGTGGAAAAATTTAGAGAAACCGCTAATAAAACAACAACAAAAATACACCAACAGAACACTGGACCAAGCACTTACGGGAACAGTTTTGTCTCACTATAAAAGGAAGAAATGCATTTGCTTACCAGTCTCCTTCAGAATGATGTCCTCACAAATTCTCTTTGGAACCTAAGTTCCAAAGTTACAGTTTTTCTCCAACCCCTTGGATCTCCTTGGAATCAACCATTCTGTGGATGCTTAGGGTACCCCCGTGAATTTCCATGAATCCATGGCTGTGCTCCATGGCAAAAATTGAGGTGGGAGGGAAAGGGGCAAAAAACAGAGAGCCGCATTGCATCTTCTCAATGCAACTAGTTTTCCAGAACGAGGTAAAGGGATCAAACTGAAAGCAAAGATCCAGAAAAGAAAAAGAATAGGTATTCAGCACTCTTTCGTTCTTCCCAAAGCACTTTAAATATACTAGAGAGTGAAAAAGCAAGAAAAGGAAAATGGCATGCGTGGCTTGTCTGTGGTCCTGTGGCCATATTTTGTTGTTAATCTCTTTCAGGAAAAGTTGCACTAAAAGAGCAACTCAGATCACAGAATCATAGAATTGCTCAGGTTGGAAAAGACCTTCAAGATCATCAAGTCCAACCACAACCTAACCATACTACTCTAACAACTCAGTGTTCTTAAGTGGTCCTTCAAAACGTATAGGGATAGACCAGTATCAGCAACATTTACAGAAGAGAAAGTAAGAATGGTCTCTTTCTCTCTGTTACTTTAAAAAAAAAAAAGTGAAACAAAACAAAAGAAAAATATTTATATTTCCTTTTGAGTGTAAGGGGAAAAAATTCAAAGATATGAATCCCCTCCCATATTATGTTATACTCTCAAATTTGTTATTCTTAATAAACAAAAGGAATAGGTAAAAGCAACCAAACATGATTCTTTTGTTGCACTTGGCTTTAGGGATTATTTTATAATGAAATAATACTTAGGAGATGGTATTTCAAATACTATGAAAAAGATGACAGGAAAAAGGAGGGAAAGAAAAGAATCTTGTTACCCAATAATTTATTTATGTTAACTTCAATGAACAGTATTGGACACCTCCTTTTTTCTTCTACTTTTTTTTCTGTCATTTAAAAAAAAAATAAGAATATGTTTGAGTAGAAGCTAATGAATGTTTAAGAAGTAACTTCAGTAAATGACTAGACCTAATGAGCACATGGAAATGTGTTACTTGGTATAATTAAACTTCAGCTCTTTTGAATTTTAGAAAATAATCTTATTTCCTCCAAATACTATTAGTGTTATATATCAGTAGAAATATGCTTTATTCTTGAAGAGCTATTACCGAAAAAAGTTTCCTCTTTCTTTTTTTTTTTGGTCAGACTTCAGGCCTACTTCCAACCCCGCACTCTCTCTCTCTGCCCCCAGTGTTTACTCATTTATTTCTATTCATTTTACACACAATTCTTATATATATATAAATATAAATAATATACATAATTTATATATATTTATCGTATTACAAATAATCTATGTCTAGACCTGTAATGATCTTTTTTATTTTTTCCTTCAGTGTCATGTTGACATGTGTAGCTTGAAATGTTTGTATGTAATTAATATAAATAACAAGTCTCTCAGCAATGCATAAAATATAAATTTTCTATTTATTTTTAATGTGAATGAAACTTTGGACTTTAAAAAATATCATTATTTTTAAGAAATATATTTTAGCAGGTTGGAGGAATTCTACGTAAGAAATTATACAGAAAACATATCTAAAAATATTTATTTAAAAGTAGTTCTTCAAAAGTCCTTTGAGTGAGTATTCTTACCATGTGCATGTGAGTAGACATCTTAGTAGAGTGTCTGCTGAAATTTTCTATTTCCCTAATTAAAACCCTCAAGTGTATTCAAACTGACTTTCCTTGAGGTATTTTTTCACTGTAAATTGGATTTCTGCAATTCACAGTATATATTATCATAATTATACTGTAAACTGCAAGATTGTACAAATAAATGTATATTTTTTCCAATATTTTAATAAGTTGACTGTCATATAGTATATGATATTAAAGAGAAGAGTGGGATGGAGGGGAAGAGGTCCCTCTTAAATATCTTATGTTCTATATCTTCTTGTTCTTACTAGCTTAATCTTCATATGATCCTGTAGCTCTTTCCAGTTGTAACATCTTGGGAGAACTGTTTAAAAAATGTACTGCAATTAAAATAAAGAAACAAAAAACAACAAACAAAAACCACGCAACTCCACAGTATGTCTTCTTTTATACTTATTCCAATAGACTTGAACATTACTTGAAGAGTTGGGTGAAAAGAACATATTACGATGGTTTTTTAAACCTGTAGTTTTTTTCACAGGCAAATAAAAATTTAAACCTGCAGTTTTTCAAACACATGTGTTATTCTGTACGTTCAAAAAAATACTCTCTAATCTTAGAAGTATTGTATGGGAACTGTGTGGTATATGTCTATGTCCTGAAGCATTAACATGTTAGTGAGACCTTTCATTAAAGATCAGCCACATCCATTCAGACTGAGTAGACTGTTCCATAATTTAAGAAGCAGTGACTAGCAAGAGCCAAATGTATGTTCATGGAGCACAAATCCAGAGTGAGAGTTTTCTAAGAGGAAATCAAAACTTTTTGGTGAATTGAGCACGTCTAAACCTCTCCCTACTCCCCTCCTCCCTACTCTCCCCCAACACACCCACATGGAGAGGCAAAGGAAAGAAAATAATTTTCCTCATTAGACAAGGTAAGATGTAGGAGGGGGAGTTCAATGGTACAGGGGAGATTTGAGTGGAGAATGGAAAATACAACTGAGTCTGGGGTCAGCTGACGGATTTCGTTTTAAATCTCTACTTCTGTCTGAATTATCAGTTCTGCTTAGTGCCTTTTAATATATCTGTCCTGTTGTATTTTCCTTTATTTTCTGACAAAACATTAGTTTAAGCAATGAGAAGTTTAACGTCATTTGCTTTTTTTTTTTTTTCAGATGAGAACTGGTAGAAAAAGGATTCTACTTGCAAGCTTTGGAAGCCTTCATGTATTTGTACAACAACGTTGTAGTATTTCCCTTTAAAAAGCCATTAGAATTATAGGTTAATGTTAGTACAATAAATTCTGTCACACAGCTTTGTAAACAAGTTTCCTTTAAACATTGATTTATTATCTAAGCAGAGAGACACAGTTGTTGTTCAAGATCTAACGTCTCACCGGTCACATTTGAAATTGGAAAGTCTTCCTGCAGCAAAGCACAATTGTTATTTAAGATCTAGCTTGCCTCACTGGTCACATTTGAAAGCTATTGCTGTCTTTTCTGACTCTATTGCCTTCCTGGTAAATAATGCTCTTGCTCCCCTGAAATCACTTCAGCTTCCCTGCTTACTCTGTGGAGTTCTCTGGAATTAAACAAGACCCTATTTTTTTCCTCCATTTTTTTCCCTCCCAGTTTTAATTAAAATACTGAACTAAGAAAAAACTCCTTTTCCCTTTCCAGTTCAGCTTTTGCCTTTAACTGCTTATGGAGGTTACTTGAAAATAATGAAAACTCTAATAGCAGCAACAGGACAGAGCATATGGTAATGATTAACTGGGCAAAGCGACATTCTATGTCTCTGTTTCACCCAGTGCATGCAAAAGGTGCAAATCATGGCATCTACAGATGCAGAAGATCACCCAGCTGCCTACAAAGCAGGGTGTGCTAGAGCATGGAAGTGCAGATTGATAATATTTGTCATTGCACTTTATCTGCTGTAACAGAGGAAGGGTTCTGCATATCTTATTAATCATAAACAAAAAGCAATATTGCAGAGGCACTGGACGTGCTGCTAGTGCCAATTATCCATCTGAACTTCCATAACATCCCTTCTGTAATTACTGGTTTAAAGTTTAGACAAGAAAATTTACTGTGACCTATAATTTAACATAAATGCTTCATTTTTTTTCACTTTTACAAGTTCCTCTCTCTTTGTCTCTTCTTTTCCTTCAAAAGTCATAAATTATGAATGGACTGTCATTCACAATATCTTACCTCTGAGGAACTTGGATCTGGGAAGCTTCCAGACTCATAGAATTTGTTACATTATTCTAAATATTTGCATGATAACATAGCATATAGTACATTGAAGTGAATGCTACAAAAATTCAATACTCTCAAAAAAAACCCCAAAGTTTAACTAGTGGGAATTGTTTTTGAAAGAATACACTTCCGGACGAGTATATTTTTCTATCTCTTGGATATCTATTAGAATAGAAGATAACTTTATCTCTTTCACTAAAATGTATCAACACTTAATAATTCTGCTTTCACTGTATTTTTTTTTTTTTGCATAAGATTGTGAGAATTGCTTTTCTGAGTCACATCAAATATTCGGTATTATAATGACAATAGTGACAAAATGAAGGTGTCCAGGGTGCCATATGAGAAGTGGAGCATATTCTATGTGGAAATAATAATCATCCTTCCTAGTGCACCATTTTGGCAATCCTCGGTTAGAATTCTGATTGACCAGTATCGATGGATGGATTACCTGATATCAGTATCTTCATAATTTTTTCAGCTTTGACTCTTCCATATTTTTCCTTTCATATTTCTATATAGAGAAGTTTCATAATTTACACTATTTTGACAAGATTTTTACTTAATTTTACTTCTGTTCATTGTCTATTGCTGACTGTTAAATAGAGATTGTATCACATCTATGTCATATATGATCTGCAGACACACTGTCCCTTGCTGAGGAAGGGATGTCTAAGTAGAAGATTATGTAGTGACTCATCCCAAAATTTAAAGAAATAAATAGATCACTAAAGCACATCCGAGTAACCAAATGTCTTTGAAATATCTCAGATGAGCATCTTATGTCCAGAACTTACAAAGGAGATTAATTTCAGGACATTTAACAACTTCAGACATTTACCATGGTTGTGCATTACAGAAGTGAGATCCTTGTAACAGATGGTGTTTTGCCACATTCTTTTTGAACACAGTACTGCTGTCAGTATTAATGGACATACATATATTTGAAAAAAAGAAAGTTTACTGCTGTTAACAGTAAAAGTGTAAGGAAGTTTTTAAGAAAGAGTACTTGAGAAACTGGGAGAGAAGTCTATAAATGCTTAGTATCTGATGAAAATTTTCTCACTGAGTGGTTTCAAATATTTTCAGCACTGACAGTCTGTGTAGAGCAAAACTCATGTTTGCATTCACAGATTGATGTTTGTGCTTATCTCGAAATGTTTTTTCTAATCATGTTTAAAAATCAAAATGAACAGTTCTCCAACTCCAAGGCTATAGGCCGTAATGAGCCAGGTTGATGGCTCATCTAAGAAAGGCAAGAGATGATGCAATTTTTAGCTGATTTTAAACCTTGTATTTTAGTTTTCATGTTATAGTCAACAAGGATAAATCCTATGAGAAAGTAAAGCACATGTAGACATATCAATTTCATCTGTCATCACAATGTCTATGTATATGTTTAATATTTCCAAGGTGATTTGCCTATCAGGCTGCCTTCTCTTCTTCCCACAGCCATAGGCAGGACTCAGCCCCCCTAGTGCTTTGTTCCTTCATTGAGTGGCATACAGGAAAGTACACACTATTGAAGAGAAATCAGCTGTGGTTTCTCCATGCAGGCATGTAACCAAAAAGGGAAAAATATGACTAAGTAACTGTCAATGCTGTGGTAACAGAGATGCTGGTATATCTGTTAGGAGACTGAATATAATACTCCTGAATTTCAGCATCTGTAATTTTCAGGAAAACAAAACAAAAAACTATCTGTGTAGTTATATGCAAGGTTTATCTTTGGCGAGAAAAGCTGAGACAGAGGCATTTTCTTTGAAGAAAGCCAAGATCTGCAAGTCATGTGACAACTTTAAATAATAAATGCTTTAATAACAAACATTGCTGATTTCTGTCCTAGAAGCTGGATATTGAATGTCCTGAATGCTCAAGATTTGTGAACTGATTCTGAAAGTTTTAAGCTACATGGAACACCAGGGGAAGTTTAACAACTTATTTTAAATGATGGAAATTACTTAGATCATCTTCCTGAGGTAATTACCACTACATCTATACTTTTGCAGTGTGTGGAACTTTTTGTCAATGTACTTCATGTTATCCAGTCTCTGTATCACTCATAATGATTCCTTTACTCTGCCTTCTTTTTCCTCTTAAGGAATTTTTTTACATACTTGCTGAGAGTGGATTTTTTTTGTGGTACATATATCTCTTCTACAACCATTCTTTTTTGTTCCTACATATTTACCTTGCTTACTAGGTCATTTCAGTTCTTACAAGAAACAACAGTGAAATGGTGTTACCTTCAAAGCAAATCAGAACTGCAAATTTATATATGATCAAGATTTGCTTAGTGTAGCTAATTCTGAGCAATATCAACCATTTATGTTTGGAAAAGAGAAACTGATGAGGCTACTAAGAACTGCAAGATAAGAAAAGAAAAATAATGCAGAGCAACAATTCTAGTTGACAACATTCTGCATTACTTAGAGTCCAGTGTTTGGACCCAATTTCTAAAGTCTTTGACAATTTACTTTAAAGATGAAGGAATGTTGCGTTAGAATTCAAATCTCAAGTGAGCAGCTAGATAAGATACAACACTCTGCCTGAGATAATAAATCAATATTCCATAAATACCCTACTGCTGTCTTAGCTGGCTGTTCTGCAAAAATACTTGAATTTTGGAATGTGGAATAGTCTTGGTATGATGTTATTGATTACCCAGTACTCTGAAAGGATGCCAGAACTCATGAAATCAACAATGTGGCACAAATCCTTTTTTTTTATATAAAAATATTTAAGTCTTTCTATTTAATATCATATGTCTAATTTCTGCCACAGATGCATCTGACACAATCCTTAAATTATAAGTATGGATAAAACATGGGTGAGAATAAAAAAGGAGGAAGAGTAAATATATTCAAATTATTTTTGTTCTTGTCAGCTTTAGTGGAAAGTAATCATTCTCTGTAAACCGAAAATTACGAGAATATTTCAGGATATGCTAAATGGCACTGGTTAACATAATTAAAGCTGGTGATGTGTGTAGTATCCAAACACTACTGAGATTATTGTAGTTGACCTTAGCATTGTCAAGCAAGTGATACTGAAAGCATTTTAAGTAGCACATATGCTGTACTGATGCTGGGAGCATTGAAGGAAGTAGATGAAAGCACAAGGACACCTTCAGCATAATAAGAATCAGGCAGTCACTTAGGCAAAAAGCGTTGTGGCCATTGATTTTGTAAATGACTTTTGTGCCAAAGGTAGGCATATTTCTCTTAAAGCACTAAAAGCTTTACTGATAGCATGCAATGTGGCCAATTTCAAACTAAGGTAGATTTCAGGTCACTTTTACTTGTAAACACTATGATTTGTAACTTTTATTAAAAAAAAACAACACTGATTTTTATATGAATTAATTTCATTATTAGTTTTGTGAACTGCAGAATTATTATTTGTTAAATAAAATTTGACCTTTATAACTTTAAGAGGGTAAATATACAAGCAGAAAATATATTTCTAGTAATGTATTACCTAACATACAATATTTTATGAGAATTTTTTTGCTGCAGTCCTTCTTTCAAATATTCAGGGCTAGTAGTATATAATTTCAGTAGAACTGTGAACACTATGAAAATATTGTCCTGGTTAAATTAGAGTGAAGTTGTAAATCTATAGTGGCTTTATTATTATTATTATTTATATTTATTTTGACTTCAACCTATTACTCGTTTCCCATTTTTCTTCCATGTTTGCTGACTCTATTTTGATGATGGTCTTTAGAGTTTAAGACCAAAAATGCAAATAAATTTTTCCCTGAATGAGAGTGGACTTTATGTTTAATGCTGTTTTTTAACGGAGAATAGACCATATCTCAAAAGAATTTCAGGATTATTTGATCCATTTTTTCATTCCTACCATCTTCCAGGATTTTGATGCTGAAAGTTCATCCATTCACTCATTTTCAGAGCTTGTGTACAAAGACTACTCATAGATGCTGAAACAACTCCGGGAAATCTGTTAGTCCTTTCAATCTCATGGATCCACACAAACCTTAGGATACTCTCCTCTTCTTGTAAAACCCGGGTATAAATCAGATTATTTTTTCAGTAAAATTTATTGTCAGTTTTTGGGAGGTAGAATTTAACTGTTTGTCTTAATTTTAAGGTATGCTTACAGCAACTGCATATGCAACAATCCTGCATGTAGTCTTTAAACTGTTCTTTAACAATTATGGAAATGTAAAAAGGTCTTCTCTCTCTGACTCTGTTCTTCATCTGATTTTGTCCTTCAAAGTCATTGCCATTCACCTAATTGGAGGCTTTCACCTCCAACTTTTTCCATGTATCTCACTTAATAATATGAGAAAGGATATGGACAAACTTAGCAGAATATCAGTAGGAATGTTAGAATCATTGAATCCTTAGAGTTGGAAGGGACCTCTAAGGGCCATCTAGTCCATCTCAACTGAAATGAACAGAGATATCAACAGCTAGGTCAGGTTGCCCGGGGCCTTATCCAGCCTCGCCTTGAAAGTCTTCAGGGATGGGACACCAACCGCATCGCTAGGCAACCTGTTCCAGTGCCTCACCACCCTCACTGTGAAAGATTTTTTCCTTATATCCAACCAAAATCTACCCTCGTTGAGCTTGAAACCATTTCCCCTTCTTCTATCACCTCAGACCCTGCTAAAGAGTCTGTCCCCTTCTTTCCCATGGCTCCCCTTTAGATGCTGAAAGGCCGCTATCAGGTTACCTCAGAACCTTCTCTTCTCCAGGCTGAACAGCCCCAGCTCACTCAGCCTGTCCGCACAGGAGAGGTGTTCCATTCCATGGATCATTTTTGTGGCCCTTCTCTGGATGTGCTCCAACAGGTCTATGTCTCTTCTGTACTTAGGACTTCCCATCTGGACGCAGTACTCCAGGTGAGGCCTCACCAGCACAGAGTAGAAGAGCAGGATCACCTCCCTCGCCCTGCTGGCCACACCTCTTTTGATGCAGCCCAGCATACCGTTGGCTTTCTGAGCAGCGAGGGCACATGGCTGGCTCATGTCCAGCTTCCCACCCACCAGTATCCCCCAGATCTTTTTCAGTAAGGTTGCACTCAATCATTTCATCCCACAGTTTGTATTGGTAATGGGGGTTGCCTTGCACAGGTGCAAGATCTTGCATTTGGATTTGTTGAACCTCATGAGGTTCACCTGGGCCCACTGCTCAAGTAAAAACCAAGGATATTGTGGAATGTTCAACCCTTACTTCTATGTGCTAATAAAAATCTAGATGCATATTCTTTTCTGCCTATTGAAGAGACAGAAAAGAGGATGAATGAATGGTCTTGTAAGGTGAAGTTTTAGCATTATCTCCTTAGGAATGATTTGTGTGGAAATTTGGATTTTCTGATTCAAATTTTTAAATACAGTATTATGTTAATATTGTTTTGCATTTGGAATGAAAATAATTTATTTCAACCAGAACAGATGGCCTGGAATGATGTCAATATGAGGGTTTTTCATGTTGCAACATTGACTGGCATTTCAGCACTAGATTGACAAGTACCGAGAGAATACCAGAGAGAAACAGAAAGAAAAGTCCTAGAAGAGCACTGAGGAAGCTAATTTTTAATTTTTCAAATATTACAGGAGATAGGATTTTCTTTAAATACATTTTTATATTTTATTAATAAAAGATGGAACGATATATCAGAGAACAACATTTTTTCCTAGTGTTTTAATTATACATTAAAATAGATGATTACTTGTACTGATCAAACTTTGAGGGGCAGTTTGATTTATATCTTAGAATATAATATATCAATATCCTCAGCAATAAAATAGAAGTTACCATGATGATTATTAAGTAAGATATAAAAATAATTTTATGTACCTCTGACTATGGTCACATTCCAACTGAAAACTCCACGTCTTTGACCTGATCTGATTACTGTAGGATATATAATGAATACTATATTAAGTATTTGTTATACTTTATATGTACTTTATATGTAATACTTCCTTCTCAATGGCATAGCAACACAGAATTTATCCAGTTTCTGAGAGGTTTCATGTATTTTAGTCCTTGTTTTTGCATTGGGTTACAATACACGTCCAGTAGAACGAGTAATGTAATGAGTATTTGTAATGAAAGTTCAAATCTCAACTTAAATTTTCAGTTGTGAAAGGGGAAATCCTTCGTTAATTTCCCCACAGCCCTCAAGTCTGATAGTCCTCAAAAACATATGTTTGGACACCGGGTGATTTGATAGCAAGGAGATGCATGCTTTTCCTTATTATAGGCACCAGATGCCATCTAAGATTATACTGACGCACTGAAGAGATAGGTCTGTACAATGGAGGTCTCTCAAAGATTCTGTGTCACGTATCGAGCATCACATGAAAGAAGACCAAATGATAGGAATTGTCTGTGTTTAGGCACTGGAAATAAGCCGTTGAGTAACAGGGAGGTTGATATCACCTCCAGAGGAGGAAATAACTATTAATGGAAAGAGAAGACAAAACATTTACAAAGAATACATCAACAGATTTATCTTTTTTTCACCAAACAAGAAAGTATTTTCCTTACCATTTCCTTACATATGGAAAGTATTTCCATACCATACAATAGAGAACTCTATTGTTGTTATTATTATTATTATTATTATTTCAAACTTAAGAATGAAGAGGGGGAGACACTGAAATAAGGCATCAGCTATATCTACGTTTCAATAACACATTGGAATTTCAGTGCTGTCTGACGAATTACATCCAAATTAAATCTAATTATCCTAGTCTTTTTCTTCCTGGTAGTATTTATTAAAATAGGATATATAGAAGGATGCACAACATATTTTAGAAAAATAATGAATAGCCTCAAGTTGTTTGAAAGAGATTCAAACTAAGCAGATCCTCTATGGCTTGCTTGAAAAAGCTAGCAAACTCTCTGCAATTTGCCTTCAAGGCTCATAATGGAAAGTAACTTTGAAGGGTACCAAAATGTTACATTTATGATGGGAGGATGTGCTCTTTTATTGTAAGGCAAGTCTGACTGAAGGAAATCAAGTTACATCGTGTGAGTTTGTTCCAGCCTTCCTTTTCATGGATTTTTTTCTTGGATCTATAAAATATAATAGCTTATAATGAAATTATATATTTCCTCTCAGAAGGTTCTTGTTTGATTTGGAAATGAATCCCACTACCCCTCCAGATTTGGAATTAAATGGGAACCCAGTAGCTATTCCGTAACTTGGCACACTGTTGCAGTGTGACTATGATAGAAAAATCTTCTCCAGCTTCTTGCATGTGGTTACTGAACACTTTAGTCCATGCAGGTAGACTGAAATATTATTGCTGGCAAACACTGCGTTTTACTCGCCAAGTGGCACAATTGCATGTACCATATAATATATGCTGGGTTTGATTTGACTGTGTGTATGTGGCAATGTGAGAGTTGGAGTTAATACTGCACTGCGCCCTCCCCTCCACAATGTTCCACTGTCCTCTACGCAGTCTGTGCTTGAGCTGTGTGCAACAGACTCATGAAAAATATTGCTAAAAATCACATAATAATGTCGAAAGTTCATGAACAAGTGGGGTTGCATTACTGGCTGTACAGGGACACATGTGGCCCATGGGCTCTGGGTTGGACATGCATGCCTTAGTCTATTTAAGAACTGTATGAACTATACATAAAAATTGTAGGCAAGAAAGTAAACTTGCCTCAAAAGTTCATCATCCAAACTGAAATATAACTGAACACTTCCTTTTACCTGACATAGTCAGATATTTCTATCTAGGTCTTAAGAATCAGATAATTTCGTTCAGATTTACGCTGATATGACATCAGGTTTCTCAAGGAGGAATAGACACTAGAAGAAAACTTACAAGATCACCAAGCAAAAATGTTGATATAAACAGCTTTTCTGTCAGACTTGTTCCTAGTCTGACTCAGCCTATCAATATTAATTCTAGCTTACTGCATATTAGTCATGCACCATTTCCATCTGCAAGGAAAGGAGATAATTCCAAGTTTAGATGTCTTAGCAGGAACTACAAAGATAGACAAGACAAAGAATAAGGCCATAGAATCAGTTTACAAATGGTTCATCCCTGATACAAGGATTTGTATCCCTGAATTTCCATAAACTTAACTCCATGTAATTATGCATAAGAATAATGTGTACTTGTACTCATTTACTCATGAGTCTGTTTGGAGAACTGAGGTTGTGAAAAATAAAGTAGAATAAAATAATGAATGGAAAACACTGCTTCTACTCCTAAATCTCTGACTTACTGGTGTTTTCATAAACACAGTGGTGAACTTATTTACTATTTTTATGAAAGCAATGAGCATTTCTGGAAGATTATCCTTCAGCATTAATTATCTGATCATTATTTTAAAGTGTTTGCCATTTTATTTTGGTGTTATAACTAGCTATTTCTTGATGTGTCATTTCTGATATTATACTTTTAAAATACTTCTTTGTCCAGGTTGAATTTCTTCATCCCAATTATCTATATTCATTCCTAACACTTTCTCAGAAGGTAAATAAACTGACTTTACATTAAATAAATGCATTTTAATTTTTTGTCATGGTAAATTATTATACATGCATTTCTTTTTTTTACTATAAAACACTAAAAGCTTCCATGCACAAGATGTCCTGTCTGCTGCCAACGTCAGATGAAGCTCAATAACTTTCTATGTCACTAACAAAATTCATACCCTGGTAGGAGTTGCTTTTGGAGCAGACAATTAGCATTCACAAGTGTTATCACTGATGTCCATCTTTAAATACACAGTAGTTTGTCTTGTTATATTTGCAAGATGAAATAAATTCCTGAGGATTTGAACTTTTAGGGAGGGATCAACAATTCATGACCTTTTGAATGAATGCTTTCTTACAGACATGCACAGGTGGACTCAATCAGGCTTAACAGCAAGTGGCACAAAGTATTTTTCAACTGATGTACAAAAAAACTATTTGTTCTTGATTTTAACAAAAAGGCCTAAGGATTTGTAATCACTTTTAACATAGTAGTCATCTTAAATCAATAGATATTTACATAGGAATTAAATGGGATGTATAGACTCCTAATAATCTATCTGAAAATATTAATGATATTTGATATTACAAACACTGTTTGTTTAAACGTGGGATTAAATAAAGAAATCCTACAAAAAAGAAACTAAGAAGATCATCTTTTTTTTTCTCTGAATTATTATTTTGATTAAAAAAATATATTATCAATGAATGTAGAAAATAATACGGTAGCCTTTTAGATAGCTAAAGTGAGAGAAAAACTACCACCTTTTCCTATCATTCAGCTCTGGAGAATACTCCATGAATGAAAATGAGATGGGAAAAGTTTAAAGGAAGAGCTGGGGACTAATGGTAGGGAAACTGAGAAGCCAGATGTGCACTGCTGAATGATAAACTGGTGATTATGTTTAAAAAAATCAAGAAAGGTTAGTGCTTTGCAGTAGATCTTATTTGCCTTGATCTTTTCCTAAACTTTGCTCGTTTATTTTTAACAAAATGACATTACATAATTGACATATGTATCTGTGCGCTTTTACTAATAATCTATGTGTTAGGATTTGTACTCAATAGAGGAAGAGTCTAACTCTTCCAGTCCAGATATTTCCATATTAAAAATTTCAAAAGAGCCATTTAAAATACATCTGTCTGAGTTTGTGGCTTACAAACTATTCGTAATATATTGATGAGTTAGGATGTTGGGATTTTTTTGTTGTTTCATTTTTGATAAAAATACAAACATATCTTGACAGATATTCCCATATGAAAATTTGCTTGGACAGTCCATTTTCAGAGAAATAAATAAGGGCATATCCCAATTACTCCCACAGATATTCTCAGCAAACAGGTCATAATGTATATTAGGCAAATTACACTGTCAGCTTCCTATAAATGAGTGCGTGGTGCTTCTCTGAAATAAAAGAAGTATTTCTCTTGCTACCAGGAAAAAAGAATTTGGTGATTTCTACAGATTAAATTTCTTATGAATTTTAAGCATTTATTAAGTGTACTGATTTAGAACTTACCTGTCTCCTTTGAATGGAAGAAATGAATGTGGCCCTTCTATTAGAAAGTACCTATGTTTGGAGCAACTTAAATTTTATAATACTGACATTTTATCCAACGTATTGACTAATTACATGGATAAAGAAAATGAAAAGATAAACAGAATAACTAAACAAGCAAAGAAGCCAACAACTTAAACACAATATTAACGCTAAAATATTAAAATCAAAAGCATAAATGAACCAAATAAATAAGTGCTAGTGTTTACTTTGAAACTGGCAGCTTAAACATACCTGCTGTCCAGTCAAATATAATAGACTGGCATAATTATATTTACTAGGATGTACATTCATTTTAATGAAATGGATTTGGAACTACTTATGCATGCAAATGATGTGATCCTACAGTGATATGAATTGAAGTAAGTGCATTGAAAGCAGAAATGTCAGTAATACATGGTGCATGAATTTTCCAAATGAAATTGAAATGCTTATTAAATATACTAACAAGATCTTCCACTTAAATAAAGTATCTTCATCTTTGTTTACCAGCATTTATGTTCTATGTCTCACTCTTATGGCTTTATTGAATAAGACAGATTTTTGAGTGAAACAAGACTCTTTTATTGTCCAAGTTCATTACTTAAATTTTCTTTTCAACAAGCAGATGTTATGACAGATTTTGGCAATTTTAATTCTCTTTTTTGTAATATTGACAAAATATCATTTAGGTAAAATTTCACCTCCTCATCCCTCCTGAATTTGTATATAATTACACATTGACCCAAATTTTTATTTCTTTTCCTTGGTTAAATTAGCTTATGTTGTGATATCTAACACATTGTAATTAACAATGAAATAATGTCCGTGAAACATTTTTTAAAAACTATGCAGCTATAATTTTTGCCTTAGAAAAAAAATCTGAAAGGAGAAATAATGTAGAAATGCAATATTTTCTGTATGAGAACTGATTGTAACAAATAGAGGACATTATATTATAAAACCATAGTACTTTTACTATGTTTTGCCAGACAGTAAGAACTAAGACAATGGCCTATTTCGTCCTGCTGTCTATATAATGGTCTTCATCTTTCCATCTGTATAATTTTAATCTAGTTGTAATTTAAATACATTTCCTTAGGTACAAACCTTATCTTGAATTTAAAAGATTGGAAATACATAGTTTTGTTCTAAATAAAATCTCTATTGATACATCTATGAATATGTACAATAATCTTTGAATCTGATTTATGCCTGTTGGAGATAAGAGTTTTGTGCAAGGAAAAGAGATTTTTGTCCTGTAAAAATAATAAAATTAATTTTATTTTCATTTTTTCAAAAAGTAGAGATGCTTCTCTTTGAGAGTATGTAAACATTTGGATTATAGCTTTACATAATTTCTTTCCTTATTTCTTTTGAAGATTTGAGAGTGTCTTGGGTTTTCTGGGAAAAAAAAAAATTAAATCACATTTAAATTTCAAATTATTTACATATTCAGCAATATTGGGATTTTATTTCCCCAGTGTTCTTTACTATAATACTACCTGCTTTTTGCACATAAACTTTGAATTTTACTTCTTGTCTTGCTCACTCAAGGATCTATGTTAATTGTTTGTTCTACAGAGTTACTGTAGATGAATGGATCAGACAAATGTTCAGAGGTTTATATGGTATTGCAATATATAAGTATCTTAAGTGCACTGGTGTCTTAATGTACACAAAGAGTGAAGCAGCTTTTTCAGTCTCTGTGTAGACCTAGTCACTACCTAAACCCTGATCTTAATGATTTTAATGCTGTCACCACCAAAACTCATAAATGTGTACAAACATGCACACATAGAGATTTTTTATTTCTACACATAACTCTAAATTCCAGCAACTTCAGTGCTTTGCAAGTGCAAAAGAGTTCCCCCATCTTAATGACTAAATCTAGGTTCAACAGAAATATTTTCAAGTGGAAAACTCTCTAAACTGCCATGAGCTACTAAAAGGTAATGGAAAATGTCATGCATGAAATTGCAGAATGGACAGAGGCAGTTAGAAAACTGAAAAAATGACTAGAATGAGTTATTTGAAATAACATGCAAATGATATTTTAAGGAGGAAAAATGCATTCTGTGTACATTTTGCCACACAAAACCTGTTAGGCAAAAAACAAGTAAGGTAATCATTAGTGTTGCAAAAATTTTAACAAGTAGATTTCATCACTGCAAAGCTCTGAAGGTTTGGTTTAAATACATTAGTCTTCAGTAATTGTTCGCAAAAGCATAACAATTTTGCATACTAGCATCTGTCATAAGCTGCCTATTTACATGAAGAAGTCCCTTTGATGGCTGTATCACATGATCCCCATGGTCACAGCTTTTTAGAAGGATCTGTCATTTTAGAGGAGCCTTAATATGTAAATTCCTACAATGTCTGAGATATTTTGTTGTTGTACTAAAGTTACCGTGGAGCATCTAAAACTATAAATTTGTTCTGTTCTGTGAAATAGGATTGGTTTAACTTCTGGCAGCTGTCCATAGAGTTTTGCATTCCATTAAGTACAAAAGGCCTAGTCACACTGCAGAGGATTAATGTGACAGTTAGCTCCAGTGATTTTTACAGATGGAACACCAAAATCAACCTCTTCAAAAGGTCTAACATCCACATCTTGATGAAGCAATGATTAAAACAAGAATAAAATGGTCATTAGAGCAAGACTTTATTTTTAAAACCAGCAGTCTTCACACCAGTGCCTGGCAGGTAAGTTTCACAGCAAAGTTATTCTAATGAGGAAACAATTTCAGTTGTTTGTTTTTGTAATAGACAGTACACCTTTAGTAAAAGTGTTTAGGGAAGTTGGATGCTGTGGGGTTCAGCTCCAGCATGATACAATCCTTCATAGACTTCTCTAGCATGGGTCCTTCCCACAGGATGCAACTTCTCAAGAACCACCCTAGAATGGGTCCATGCTATGGGGTGCAATCAGGTGGGAAAGCCACTCCAGAATGGGTTTCTCTCCATGAGGTCACAGCACCTGCCAAAAACCTACTCCTGTGGAGGCTTTCTCTGGTTTGCAGCTTCCCTCAGGGCAACTCCATCTGCTGTGATGTGGGGCTCATCCCAGGCTACAGCCTGGAGATCAGCACTAACACAATCTTCTATGGGCAAGAGGGACAAATCACTTCACCATGTTTCTCTCCATAGGCTGCAGAGGAATCCCTATTCTATTTCCTGGAACATCTCCTCTCTCCTCCTTCCCTGACCATGGTCTCTCTCACA
This sequence comes from Numida meleagris, assembly GCF_002078875.1. NCBI lineage: Eukaryota > Metazoa > Chordata > Aves > Galliformes > Numididae > Numida > Numida meleagris. The sequence continues at coordinate 120,508,802 of NC_034410.1, forward strand.
CTGTTTTCTCACTTTTCTCTCTCACAGCTTCTGTGCAGCATATTTAAACTGCTTCTTAAACACATTCTCCCAGAGGCACTACCACCTTGGATGTCAGGCTCAGCTGTGCCCTGAGGTGCAGCCACCAGAACCATCTGTAACCACTTGGAATCAGCTGGCATGGGGCAGCCCCAGCTTCTCCTCACACAGGAGCCCTGTAGCCCCCACTACCAAAACCTTGCCGAGTAAATCCAGTACAGTAACCTATGAAAAAATAATTAGTATGCAAGTGTTTCAGAACTGGCCTTCTGAGATGAATCTGATGATTTATCACTCAGCATTTATGATATATGTGCAATCTAAGTGAGATTTCATTACAAAATGACATTATCTCCTATCTTTCTTGCACAGATGGTAAGAAAATTAATGAGGATTCTTGACCTTAATTTACATTAACCAAACCTGCAGCGGTGAATAACAATAGCTTAAAATTGTTCAGTCGATGAAGGGGACTGCATTCAATTGTAAACTTTCTCGAACACTTTTCATACATTTATACCACATAGATTTATAGAAAGAAAACTTATTCTATATATAAGATGATACTGTATTTATCTGATTCATTTATATTAAGCTCACCTGCACCTGGCTAAAACTACTTCTCTGGATCCAGCTGTTCACTGGAAGGCTGTCTAAGAAAGGCAATTACAGTAGACTTTCTGAATAGGCCAAAAAATTAAAATATATGTCTTAGGCAGAATCAGATGAAGCATGTTGAAAGCATTTTAAAAACAAAGGATTATTGGTTTTGGATTTCTGTGCTTCTATGAAGTACCACTTTACTATGGTTCTTCCTACAGGAATACACTGGTCATTAACTCTGATGTATTCCTGAGTTTCCTGGATACTATATATTTTAGTATCTTTGCTACCTTTTCTGAAATTTTTCTCTGTCTCCCTTACTCTTGGAAAAAATATTCAGTCTTCCATAACTTCCCAACTCTAGAAATCCTGCCATATTATATGGAACCCCAAGAGCTAAAATCTTGCATTTTAAGGTTTATCTTTCTTATTGAGTATGAATACCTAAAGGAAGGGTACAAAGAGAATGGAGACATACTATTTTCAGTTGTGACCAGTGCCAGAACAATAGGCAATGGACACAAACTCAGAATGTTCCATCTGGATATAAGGCAGCTCTTCTTTAATGTGCAGGTGACTGAGCACTGGAACAGGTTGCCTGGAAAGTTTGTGGAACCTCTTTGGAGATTTTTAGAAGCCACCTGGGCAACTTGCTCGACCAGGGTTGGACTAGATTGCCACCAGAAGTAAACATCAACCATTATGTTTTTCTGTGATCTCTCTTTTTCGCTCTCCACTTCATATCATCATCAGTATTGTAAACTGATAAGAACTATAAATAGGGATTTTAATTTACCTGTTGATTTTTGTGATGAGAATGCATCACATAGGCTAGCAGAATTGTTACTGAAGAATGTGATGCACAAAAAGAAAATCATTATTTAACTAAAGGAAACTAAAATCCACTTTTGCAGTTAAAGGAAAAAAAAAGCACACAAACAAAAAGCAAACAACAAAACTCAAACCAAACCAACCAAATAACAACAATAACAACAACTAAAATCCTATAAACATACTGAAACAAGAGAAGGAAACATTTTTTCTATTTTGGTCTTTTTTTTACTTATTTTTTAGTATCCCTCCTTTTGATATTTTTGTTTTGAAAGCTTCAAACAGATCAATCTGCAGTAGTGGAGGCCACTGATACTCATCAACTAGATCATCGATTTGATCAATAGCACTTAAAGCTTTTCAGCTTTTCCTTTTAAAGTTCTTAAGAACAAGAATTTCCCTACTGCAGAAGCTCCTAAAGACAGTTGTGGGGCTATAGATTACAGTATGTGCTTAAAAGCTGCTGCCTTCTCAGTCAAAACATGCTTAACAACATTTGGAGGGGAAAAATCTGAAGCAAAATGCTTCAAAGTATAAAGCCAATGAAAATATATCTAATGAAACAAAGTCACAATTGGTGTAAGTGGATTTCAGAATTTGTAGTAAAAGTAATAAGAACTTTTGTGTTAATATCAAGCACAATATGCAAGAAAAGATTTACAGAACACTTGGCCTATTGAAAATGTGTCATTATGATTTTAAAATTAATTGTCATTGATTTTAATGAATTTGTTGCTGTTTTATACTGTGACAGTCAAATTAGCACAGAAACTGAGATTTCCAGCTTGTTTTATATCATATTCTTTGATTGGTCTTAAAATTATTACTGTGAATTACTGGGTGGCTGGACAAGTCCAGTATATGAAAAAAAAATATTACAAAATGAAAAATTCTTAAAATTTATACCATGCCTGCCATCTATGTAGGTCACTCTGAATATAATTCCTCCAAATTATTTCAATGGAAACTACAGCAGAGAAAAAGAATACAATAACACCGTTTGACAGAGAAAAATCTCATCCCCAAAATACTATTTTTCACAATTAGATATGCATATTCACCAGCAATGAACAAGAGCATGCATTCTGCACTCGGAAAAATCTGCACCAATGGAGGTGATCCACTTGCTATCGCCACTACTGAAATGCACCACCCACTGCCTCACTGTACTCACATCCACTGTTTGGTCTCCAGAAATGTTCAGCAAGCACTGATGACCACCAGTGGGTGCATTTTTTTCCACGTGGAGGAATTCAATGACACACCTTTGCTTCATAGACACTTCCATGTCAGAGGCACAGAGATTTTTGATTTCTACACATAATTGCACATTCCAGCAACTTCGGTGCTTTGCAAGTGCAAAAGAGGTCCCCCATATCAGACACCATTGTGTCAGACTCCCCCTCTGCTGCCATCTGTCACACAGCAACAACATGTGATGGAATACTGATGGGAAGGTTCAACCACTACTGCCACACCACTAACATCTGCCTCAAATACCGTGGGCCAACAGAATAAAATAGGAGGCATTACATTACTTTTGGAGCAACCCTTGTACAATGGAAATTCAGAGTACCTTCCACAAATTTGAATCTGAATCGAATCACTTATATTTCAATTGGACTTCATCCTAATTAAATTATTAATGCAGAGAAAAACAGTGACTTAAGAAATGATTGTTCCAGAGTTGGTCATATAAGTTGGTCATATAAGGCCAGTAATATACTTGTATTCATATCAAGGAACCAATAAAATGGTATTTAATTTAGCATAGGCTTTCTTCTATCTTTTCTTCTTTATCTAAATCAATATTATCTTTATGTCAATTGTAGTTAGGTGAGAAAGTGCTAGTGTTGAGCATTTTCTGTCATCTGACCTGTTCTACAAAGAAGTATTGGAGATTATCCATTTGTGTATCCCTGAAAATCATGTGCTCTCCTTTCAGTATCAGTATTGAAATCATCTAAATGCTGCAGTTCCTGGATTCCTTACCTAAACCGATAAATAGATAAACAGCTCATTGCTAAATTGTAAGTAATAACACATTTTAAAGAAAGACATTTTAAAGAAAGGTAATTTAATTTCTTTAGAATAAAAATGTTTGATGTCAAAACATAGCCATTTTAGAGCATGACAGTGAAGTATTGGTGAAAGTGGCTTCACAAAAAAATGAACTGTCATTGACAGTCGTTGTTGCCTAAAGTTTTCTGATCAAGATTGATGTAAGTAGTCAAAGAAAGAAAAATGCCCTTTTTTTTCTTATCAGTCCTAACCATTACTGCCAGAAAAGGGGCCCAGTTCTGCATTCTTTGCTCTGTTACTACTTTTCAGTTGTGTGAAATTTTCCTGACCAGGAAATCATCATTCGGCCAGTATTCATTAATGACTGTACAGGAGCATAGTTTATCACGAAAAGGTCTGTAATGACTAAAGTCATTACATTAACAATTTGCTAATAACTTTAGATATATTGCTTCCATTTAATAATTCAAACAAAATGTGCCAAATAGTGATACTATAAAGTCTGCAATTTTAGCTTTATCTGCAAACCTCTGATTTAGGCAACCAGTAGTTTCCAGGAAACACAATGAATATTAATTAAGTCTTCAGCTTGTGCTGAGACTTTTAATACATTCTATGTTTGGAGGAGGTATCAGACTAGCACATTTATCCTCAATTAACAGAAATGTCAGTTGGTGGATAAAATGAGTATAATCTGATGCTAATCAAAATTTAATAATCCCTTTTTAAAAAGACTGTCAGCTGGGAACTGAAATTCACCAATAAGGTAGCTCAGCAAGAAAGCACTTTTGATTAGAGAGAGTGACTTATGTAGTGTGCAAAATAAACTTGAGGGTCAGCAGATTAACATACCATTCATTTGAAACCTGTGGTTTGAAAATTATATGACATTTTGTAAGATAGAAAAAGTATATAAAGTATCACAACTGTAAGATAGAAGTTCTATTAGATTTCCATTATGCTTCAGATATATACAGATAGCAGAATAAGAAAACCCAGATGGAATTTTGATCCAATAAACATTTCCTGATGAATAACAGTATATAGCAAAATGCTATTTACGGTATTTACAACAACAACAAAAAACCTGCTGGTTGTCCCTCTTGAGGGAAAAGGATCTCATTATCTCCAGTCTGAACCTCTCCTCTTTTGGTTTCTACACATAGTACCTCATTGTCTTGTTATGCACTGCTGTGAAGAGTCTGGATCCAAGTACTTGATCACTTCCCTTTAGGTGCTGGGGGATACTGTCAACTTCACCCTACTCTGAAACCATCTCTTCACACCTAATAAATAAATCCAGCTCCTGCAGCTGTAGAGGCAAGTTCTCCAGTGCCCTGAGAATCCTGGGGGCTCTCTGCTGAACTCATTGCAGTTTATCAGTGCTTTTTTTCTGTCTTGGGAACTCAACGATGGATGCAGTGTCCTAATATAGCAGAGTTTTCCCATGTTTGGAAAATTTAATGAACTGAAAATGGAATTGTGTACTTAAGAGAAGATTTGAGCAGAAATCTGCAAGAAAAATCAAAATCTAATACAACTTTCTTCCTTTAAAGAATAAGATAAAATTGACAGGTTTATGTGCTGATTTATTTTGCTTTTAATCTGAGAACATCTTTATTAGATGGATTATGGCAATGGGGAAACATTCACTAAAGCAAAAGAAATGTTTAGGTTACATGCTGAAAACATTCCAGTTTCTTTTACATTTAAAAGAACTTGATGAAAATTCCTGCAGATAATACTCCAAAGCATTTGATTGTTGCTGTACCTATACTCAGTCAATAGCCAGTTATACACAATGGAAAATTAATCTGTTAAATGTTTGTGCTGTGTTTTTAATGTAAAATCTCTTGTAATTCCAATGTAAGATCAGAAGGAAAGATAGGATTTGTACTGAGTAATGATAAGCATTCATCAAAGAGAAGGGCATTTCATTCTTCTAGTAGACAAAGCATTGCTTACTTTTTAGTTGCATGAAGAGGACAACTGCCAGCATGCTTAGGGAAACAGTCTCTTTTAAGATATAATTCAATGAATTAAAGGATTTTCTTTTAATTTCTCCCTCCTAAAGTACAAAATAGAAAGAACTTGGAGAAAAGCATTAAAGTAGATGGTACCTTCTAGACTTTGAAATGAAGACAAGCTAAAGGAGCTGAAGAAAACCTAGAGGGGAACCAATAAAGCTGAAAACTCGACTACCTACTCATCCCCATCAGGAGGAAATGCCAATTGAACTGAGTAGTGCAACTTTATTGTAAGATTTAGCCCACATCTAAAAACACCCTAAGGGATGTATTTTGAAAGCATTTATAGCTGTTTTCAGCAGTGACGGTATGAATTAATACTTTTCTTTGATTTTTATTATTTCCCTAACATTGTATTTGAATCTTTCCATATTCAAGACAGGCCACGTAGAAAGACAGACGTCACCTCTCTTTCTAACAGCACTCCTCTTTACATGACTCATTTCTAGCTAAAACTTTCTGTCCAACATCACAATGGGTGATCATAATGATTAACTCAAATATGTTCCAAAAATATCCTTTGATGCAAGCAGTATTAAAGCATCAATCAGTCAGCTTCAAATTGTGATTTCTTAGCTTTCCAGTTACCTCAGTGATTTTAGATTCTTATACTCATTTCCTGTTCATTTCCAGTTTCGTGAAACAACTGTTACAGATTCATTTCCTAAAATAAAAACTGTCCTATTTTCTTCTTTATTCTGCAAGCACATATATGTTTAATGGTTTCTACTATTAGTATAGCTAGAGTACCTAAAAATCAGATTCTCTAATTTCTTTGGATGTAGCACAAATATAAATTACTAATGGTTGGTGCCACATTGGATTTTATAAATTTAGTTTTAAGATATAGTGCTGCATAGAAAAAATGTAGGAAAACCTCATTGTTTCACTTCGGTAGGAATGCTGTGTAAATTCGTAACAGATTCCATTTTGATTTTTCTGTTTCAAAATTAATTGTAAAGCAGCTGTTCTACTCATAAAAATCTGTTTGATAATCTAGACTATTTTAAAGTTGAGCCACGTGAGAGTTCCTCAACATGCACTGTTTGGCTGACCTAACTCTAAGGAATGATCGGAGATTAGAGGGATTAGAGATGAATGTATTACAATGAATCTGTTGTCTCTGTAGATCTACCCAAAATGATTCTATTTTTTAATGCCATCAGAGCAAGTTATCAACCTACTGAAAGAAAGAACTCTTAAAAGATCTTTTTTTTTTTTTTTTTAATGAAACTGAAAACTGGAATAGTGATGGATTACAGGGAGCAATCCAAATGCCTAAACACAGGTAGGGAATGCTATATGGATACTTTATAATCTCAGAACTGACCACAGAGGATGAACAAGCACAAGCTGATTAGAGACCTGCTCACCTCTGCAGGGGTCCTGAACCCGGGCTATGTACTTTCAGGACTCTCAAATTCCAGACACCTTTGATTGCTCAGACTTTACAGTAGGTTTTTACTTTGTGGTGGTGAGAGCATGTGGCATTAATGATGAACAAATTATTAAAACAACAAAAAAAGATGTTTTGAGAAATGCTTATCTGCTTTTTTGTGTCCCAAGCGTACATGCTTTTTCTTCCTTCTTCTTTTTTTTTTTTTCTTTTTGTCTTTCTTTAAAAGAAAACCAAAAACACTTTATCAGGCGTCCTTTTGTGCAAAGTCTTCAGCTAGGCTTGAGGCATAAATTTCAACTTCAATTTAGAGATGAAACTGTCAACGGTTTATGGGCGCTAGGCCTGATTCCGTGACGAAGGGGCCGGGGGACCCACAGGCCCACGTCCCGGGAAAAGGGGAAAGGGGAAAAGGGTAGGGAGATGGCCCTGAGAGCAAAGAACAGTGGCAACAATCTGAGGAGAAACAAAACTAATTTACTAAATAAAATATCGGAATGCAAAACAACACACTATAATACAATATAATTACAATTTAAGCTGATAAATCCAATACAGAGAGAGAGAATGTCCCAAAATCAAGGTAGGCCTTACTCTACTACCGACGATAAGACGGCTGGAGAGCGAGGTGCTGCCAAGACGAGAGACGGCGGAAAAAGGGACGAGGCCTCGTGATCTGCAAGTTTTTATACTGTGAGCTTTTATCTTTTCCCTCCGGCTGGAAAATGGTAACAGAGGAGCAAAGTGCCGTGGGGAATGTAGTAGTCCTTCTCTTCTGAGAACCAGGTACATTCACTACATGATGTTATGATGTGGAGTACCAATAACCGAAAATCATAAAACCATGACAGAAACTGATAGGAGCTGTTGTATAAGCTTTCAAAAGATGCAGCATTGATTGAACTTGTCTCATTTACTATGCAAAAGATGCTTAAAAGGAAAGCTATTATCTAGCCATAGCACAGTACTGATCTTTCAAAGATGAAAGACCTGATCTAATTCACACAGAAGTCTGTTTAAAAGTGCCCACTGAAATGACAAAGACTAGGGCAGACTCTTGAGATGATAAGAATAAAATTAAGAATACAATAACAAATACACTTTGTCTTTGTTCTAGTTTGTGTTTAAATTATGTTAGGCAATTTTATAACGTTAATGAAAGGAATCGCAAGATATGGAAAGTTATCTCTGAATTCTGCTAAAAAATTTCTTAGTTAATTTTTTTTATTATTTTATATGAAATATTTTCTTTTATAAACTAAAATTTATGTACATACATACACTTTTTTTTTTTTACATAAGATATGTATGCAAATGAAACATTCTATGACCTCTCATTTGCATGTACTACCATTCACTCTAGCTAATTCCTGAAACATAATTCTTCACTCATACTGGGTTATATATGCCAATATTGTTCTGGAAGAAATTAAGAGAGGAAGAGAGAGACTTCTGGTCAAAAAATTTGGTTTCTAAAAAACACCCCCAAAATATTCAGAGAACATTTTTATTTCCCTCAAAATAGAAATTTTATCTGTTAAGTACAGTTAAATTCTGTTTTAAGTCTCTACCAACAGAGAAGTTAGAGAAGTACTGCTGAACACTCATTTTTTTTTAAAGAAATGCAAAAATATTATACGAAATATTGTAGACTTTGAGCTCAGAAATCCCAATCCTTCACTTGAAAAATCCTCATTTTATCTGTTGTTTACACAGACTGATTATATAGATTGTCTCCACCATCCTTATTAGATACCAACTGAAATCCAATATAAATATTTCACTATCAGGATATTTATCATGTTCTTAACCTGATTTATCCCATTTTGTTTGAACCGTGTAACTAAGGTGTCTTAGGACTAAAATTTAAATGTTCTAGTATTCTTAAAAATACATATTTTTTGTAAACTTTTAATGTCTATAGTTACTCTGTATGTTCATTGAATAAATTATATCGATAATAACTCAGACTATTCAAAACATAAACACTAGAAAATGCCATTCATATTCTTTGTTTTATTTAGCATTTGCTAATGCAGTTCCAAAGAAGTAGAGAGCTGATGAGAGATTTACGTCTTTTGAATCAACTCACTGGAATTAGATTTGGAATGATTTTGAATGAATTTCATGCTGAGAAAGAAAAAAGGCAGAGCAAGAGTTAGACTGAAAAAAAAAAAAGGATTTTGTTTTTATGAACTCTAATAATTTTAATTTTTTTTAATTTTTAATTTAATTTTCAATTTTTATAAACTCTACAGTTTAAGAATGCTATAGTATCTTTCTATGACATTGAACTCTTCAAACTACATACTTTCTTTTTAAGTGTGCTGAAGGTATCTAGCACGTTGCAACATTGCAGGCATCCTGCTTTCTCACAGGAACTGTTGCTTTTAAAGTCATTGTAAGCTGTCTGGTAGTCATGAAGGTAGATTAGAAGTCTGGGAATGGAGCACAGTTTTCACTCTAATGCATAGGTGTTGAGGCTTCCCTAGAACTAGGTTTACCTAATTACAGGGATGCCTCTTACTGGGTGGAATGACAAAATCTTGGTGGTGGCGGGGAGGTGGAACACAGACTTCAAAGCATACAAAAGGTTATTCAGATTAGAAAGAGTTTGGGGTTATGCTGAATACATGAAGAACATTTACAAGGCCAAATGAGGGTTTTCACTAGCGTTCAATAGGGTGTTCATACTGTCTCCAGTCATGCTACAAAAGCAAAGAGCTTGGGCACTCAGTAGCTCTGGGTCATGAATTTGTCTTCAGTAGCTCTGGAAGGAGGGACTATGAAGCTGGTAAAATAAATGAAGGATACAAAATGAAGGATAAGGTTAATAATAATAAAAAATGCAAAACAGAGTCAGTTTCTCATGAATAAGGGAGAAATTTGTAGGATTTGTGGTTTTAGTATTTAATAAATCTCTGTAGTAGTAACAAGAGTAACAAAACATACAGGAAAATCATCTGATTATTAAACATGAAACTGGATAATGAGATTCTTTGTTGAAGACTTTCAAACTCAGACAAAACGGAGATGCCAATCCAACATTAGAAATACTTCTTTTTTCAGTGTTCTAGCTCCTCAGGACTAGGGCTGTCAAGTCAGCTAGATTTCATGATTACAACCCACAACACTTTCTCTCTTCGCTTTTAAAAAAAAATTTAGTATAAATATATATCTAGCTAAATGTAGATTTCCCATATAATAATGATAGATGTAAGCGAAAACAACACAAGCATCCAAAACATCCCCAAATACTTCTAGTCTTTAATGAACTACTGTGCCAGGCTGGTCAGTTCCACAAAATGGTGGTGCTACTGTCATTTATGAGCATAATTTTGATTACTATTTTGCAATACTTTATTTGATAAATGTTAGTGAGTAGAAAAGACGTGTTTTTATTTTTATGATTATAATATATAGAAAATAAATATATTCATTTAATGCTCAAGAGTGTTGAAGGGAAAATATAATACATTACCATACGGTGTATATTTGCAACGATATGTTCAAACTATGCATATATAATTTCCATATGCCTTTAGAAATGACAAGACCTGAAGTGTTCAAATTATCTTGCAACTATGCATAAAAGCTGAAGTATTGTTGAGGTTGCTTTAGCATTCTATCTACAGCTATATATAGATTAAATCAGAAAAAATAGTGTAAATTAGTAAGACTACCTATACTGTAGACATAAGTTTAATAAATAAACTATCATTAATGTTGTGCACAACCATTTACAGTATTAAATGTAAGGCTTTTTTTCCAAGTTTTTACAAGTTTTTGAGAAGCATTTGCCTATATAATGTCTGATACTAAGTTGTAATAGCAATGGTTAAGGCTAGAATATGAGATTTTGACTTAATTTTCTGCTAACAGTTCACAACATAGTTTTCCACACTGATCACTGATCAGACGGTATTTTTATGTTCTTTGTTTCAGATACTGAACTTGATACATTTTTAAAGCAGACATGATTTTCAGAGGCCCCACTGACTTCTGATTAAAAAGTTCACTCCTGAGTCTCAGCAGTGTAATTCAGAGATAACAGTGTGCAGCTGGCAAATCTGCAAAGTAAAATGTGTTGTTAAGAAGTCATACTGTAAAATCTCCAGGGTAATGTTCTCTGTACACATTACCATTCTTCCAATTGAAAGTGTCAAACAAATGTAATAGATAGTTAAAAGTTAACTTTAATTGCTCTGATCTTTTAGATCTATCATGGTTTTATGATTTTTGCTATTGCTAGTCCACATCATAACATCAGGAAGAGCAGTGGGAGTTAAGGAGTTAATGCTCCAATTCCGTGGACTGCTGATTTTCTGGGTACCTGGTTCTCAGAAGAGAACTACATACCCCAGAGGACTTCGTTTCTGTTTTCTGTTCAGAGGGAAAGATAAAACTGCTCAAAAGTCACGAGACTAACCCTTTTTCTGCTCCTCATCTCAGCAGTGTGTGCTCTGTAGCCATCTCACCTTCAGCATTTGAGTAAGGCCTTCAGTTTTGGACACTCTCTCTCTCAGTTTATTTGATTTATTAGCCTCAATTCAAATTATATTGTACTATATTGTGTTTCTTGCATTCTGATATCATACTCAGTACATTAACTTTCCTCCTCAGATCACTGCCACTGTTTTGTTTTTAGGTCTATCTCCCTACCCTTTCCCCTTTTTCCCTTTCCCAAGGTGTGGGTCCGTGGGTCCCCTGCCCCATCAGTCACAGAACTGGGCCGAACTGGCCCGTAAACCATTGGCACTTCAGGCCAATGGGCCTGTGGGCCTGCTGTCCCCCTGTCACAGACACAGATAAATCTAGAGATAACTCCGTGACAAGATCATACACAACATACAGCTGAATATCACAGATACATATAACTGCGCCTGTTAGATATACATAAAGAATGTACTGTACTGCAATTGGTTATTTATGAAGTGAATTAATTATGCTCAATAACTAGAACTAGAGGAGATAGCTGCACCCCTAACGAGACAATTCAATGCATTTTTATAATGTGTAGGATTTATACTAAAGGATAATCCCTATTAAAACTCCTTGCTCTGTGAATGTGAGAGAAACTTTAATTAAATTAACCACTGTTAATTCTAAGATGAGTCTACTTAAAATTTGATGTACTTTTGAAAAAAAGGCCACATCTTTTGTATATCTAAAAACTTGCATTTGTTCATAACTATAGGTTTGTATAAACTGGTGGTTGTGTCTTTTCAGCTTGCTGGCAGCACAGATATTTTCATCCCTGGCCCAAAATACCAGTGCAGTCTTAATTGTCAGTAAAGATATGCAAATAAATATTAGAAGATGAGATACTTTCCTTGTCCTAAAATAAATTCTTTGATGATAAAGTTTCGGAACATTCATTTAAGTATTTTTTAAAAAAGAGGGCAATCTCTAGCTACCTAGCCAAGATATGTTCTATTTATGTGCACATTATGCTTTAACCTGCCAAAATTGTGAGTAGGATGCTTGATCAGTAATTATTTTCTGTTTATAGAAAGTATATAGAATTTGGAGTTGATCACCAAAGATGAGAGTATGCCATGTGACAACCATGAGTCTGCACACAAGACTGAAAGGAGATAAAGCAGGTGAAGAATTTACTGTACTGACACTTTTGTTTTTGTATTAATCATTCAGAACATACAGGTACTGAAATTCAGCAGGGAAAAAACACTGGTGTTAAACCATCAAAACACTTAAAAATCATAACTGTTGTCCAAATTTCATGTTGATGAGGAAAAAAAAGTGTTAGCAATCTTGAAATATTTTATTTTGACAACAAAAAATCAAAAAGTAGAAAGATTAATATATAATATTATTAATAATCTAAACTTCTGCATTTTACTGTAGCAGGGGAGATAATTTTAGTAGATAATATCTCAAAGTTTGTGTTCATTATAGGTGTAAGATTAGTTGCAAAATAGAATGTATGTTCTCCAAAATAGTGGTTACTGAAGCAAATGGCACCTTTATCAAGCTTTAGGAAATAAAAGTAACATTACTTAAGGCTGAAAAATTGTTCCTGCCAGGTCTACCATATGTTATAAGGCAATTGCTAGTAACACGTATGATCAGAAAGCTAAAAAAAAAGGAGGATAAATCTAACAACCAATGTAACAGATGGTCCATGATAAGTGAAAAGTGATTCATTACAAAAATGTGTACAGAATTATTTCATTGTCATTAACTTGTGTAAAGTCTGATGCAAATTTAGCAAAATGTTTGGCTTACATGAATCAAGTACTGAAAAACTACAAACTCGGCCAAAAATTGTGAATTTGAAAATGCAGTGATAAAAATTGGCAAACTTTATGAACCTAATTTATTGTCCCAGGTAATAAAGTGGAATGTTAATACAATTAATGAGCTATAAAAGCGATCTAGTTCAATGTTCAGGAAGTCATGATGAATTAAAGAGAAAAAGAAACTGCTAGATAACTGTAGGTCACCAATCATTTTTGATGCATTTGTTGTCATTGCCAAAAAGAAAATCTAATACGAAATGTAAAGGAAATGACATTTGTAACAGTGTTGTTTGTTACCTGCTTGTGATGTTAGCCAGCAGAGAGTCAATGATTAACTCGCGTTTGAAAATGTCAGCAGTCTTATTCCTCAGAGCAAGTTTGCAGAATATTATCACAATTCAATGCACTAAAGTTGGACTTTATGTTATTTCAATGTGTGAAAAATCTTAGTTATGGGTGCACAGAAACTTCCAAATTGTTCCTCAGATTCTGCAAGTGACAGAGATAATTTGATCTAGTGTGTCCCCATAAAAATGTAAATTAATAAGTTGTGAAAACATAGCAAGTACAACACAGTTCATAAACTTCCCTTATCTTAAAGTCTAACATGTAAGTCTCCTTTTCAGCAGAGAACTGGAGTGTGGCAGGAGAGATGAAACTGTACTCTCAATCAGTGGTTACAAAGACAGGCATGACCTTACTCAACAGATATATAGAATGCTGGATACGCACATCAGATAAAGTAGTCTTTCAAATTTTGAAAGAAACAAAGTACATCTTTGGTCTGCATTCGGATGCATTTAATATTCCACTTCTGGAGGTCCAAATACTCTCTAGAGAAGAACATTTGAGAAATGTTGTCCTATATATTAAATGACTGAGTAAATGGTATTCAAGCTATCTGTCACATATTCATGAATTTCTCCCTTCTCTTTTTGTTTATATATGTTAACAAAAAGCTTGTAATATATCAATAGTCATAGTGGGTGTTAATTACCATTACATAAGGTTACTTATGTTACTTATGTACTTATTTAATTAAAACAATAAAAACAGTGTCTTACACAGAAATGTTAATGTTCAGTATCTGTGGGAAAACTGACACTGTTTCCATCAATGGCTCATGTAATCTTGAAATATTCAAAAGGCAATCCAGAAAAGATGCCTTTGCCTGGTTGCATAAATACCTGTGATATATTAAGTGAGAGACTGAGGAAGAACTGAGGAATAAATCAATTAAAAAATAAATTATTTTGGGGACAAAATACTTGTCTTTTCCTTCATAAAAAAACAGATGCATGAAAGAACAGGAGAACAGAACCTAAATCTTCACAAAGCTATTTACACATTCATCTTCCTATATTCATCTTAAATTCAACCTATAGTTGTCAAGATATTTCTCTTTAGAGTTTATCTACAAGGATATGCTTAGGGAAATTAATCCAAATCAATTAACAACTTTGATTTATAGAGAACTAGTCAGACACTGTTAGCATCCTGTGTAGACATTCGGAATCAGAAGTGAAGTAAATTAAAGGGATTCTAATTCACCTGGAAATAGAGTGAATTAAATTGAATAAAGGATACTTTCCAAGAAGAAAAGAGTCTCCATAAATGTTTAATGCAATCTAATTAACCATCTTACATGTACAAGTTAGATGAATTTGAATGAGTTCTCTTTATTGTCTTTATAGGTGGCTAATCTGTATGGATCATGTATTAGATTATTCTTCAAACTTCAGTATGTTTACATCCAACTAAAACAGGAATTATATTAGGGGTTTCTCAATTAAAAGCAACACTTCAAAAAATTCATTACCATCATTAGGAGTAGGTGATGCCAAAATCTCTTCACACATAGAAAAAGTTAAATTATATAATCTCAGGGACAGAAATAGATTAAATATGTAAAAGAGATATATCAGTTTGGATGAAATAATAAAATTCTGAAAAAAATGTGGTTTCTTATTCTATTTGTTGTTTCTTTGAGTGTGTGCGTTGTTTTTTTCCTGCTTCCTTAGTCCTGACTTTTATCAACTAAATTGCATGTTAACTTCTAAAACAATAATTATTGATACCTAAAATAAAACGTATGCTCTATCAGAAGGAAAAAATAAAATAAAAATAAAAAACCTCCAAATAATAAATGTACTTCAAGCCCACAGAATATTTTTTGGAAGTGAATGATTAGTCATTTTCCACAGCACTTTTGAGTAGAAGTTCTCTTTGAGCTCTGTGATTCACACACATAAATTTATCTCTAGAGAAGGACTGCCAACAGTCATTGCTACCTAATTCCACGGAGTTTCTTAATTAAGAAATTAGAATTTAGCATGCCCATGTTCTGTTGAGATAATGCTCTTTCTTGGAGCTATTCTGAAATGCTTTCTGGGATTTTCTTTGTTTCATTTGTGGTTTTGTTTGTTTGTTTTTAAATTTTAAATAGAGCTGAGTATTTGCAGACAATCTCCAGAATAATAGTCATTTATTCCCATTGTTTTCTTTAGTCTTAAAAAGACATTCCATGACAGACCTGTTAGTTCATCTAGCCAATATTTACACTTCATCATTATTCCCTGAGTGACACCTGATAGCAATTTTTCTCATCTATTTCATTTTTTCAGTAACAAAGCATCATCCCACAGATGCATCTATATTTGCATCATTTTCTTTTTCTACATCAATAAACGTGGCACTATCTGAATATTTCACAACTCCATATCCAAACAACAGTGTTAATCACTTTGAGAAATAAGCAAAATGGCATGAAGAAATTATCCATATGTGCTGTTGCTAAAACTAATATGAAGAATATAGGACAATCATAATGAACGTTACTGGTATGTTCAGGATTCTTTGCCTCACTTTTAGCAGTATCCACTATTCAAGTTCCTCTTTTTGAAAAGATAAATTCCTTGTATACAAATAATAATTTACTGAGACCAAGTAGTTGTCTCTGATGTCTATGTGTATTCTTTAAAATTATTTTTTAATGTCTACTGTAGTTTGTTAGCAAGGCTCAGCATTACTAACAGTGAATTTTTATGAGTGGGGTTGTGCACGTGTTTAAAGGGTTACATTCCACCTATTTGAGAAAAGAATTGGAAGTTGTGCCTGGCTGCTAAATACTTAGCTATTTATAGAATTATACCTTATTTTCTACCACTATTCCTTGTGCAGGTACATATCTTCTTAGTTTACTGTTTAAAATAATCATGGACTAAATTAACAACTACAAAAACACAGCAGAATTAATGAAAATATACTACCTCCTTTTACTGATAAACTATATTTAATTATAGTGAAATATTTTTCCAGTTGCCAGAGTACAAATATTCATAAATCTCTCAAATGCCAACAGATACTTTACGTAACACTCAATAACAAATTCCCACATAAAGAAAATGTGTAATTTAATGAACAATGACCTAATTAATCAGTTGAGTAAATGGGCTATCGAATCAATAAATGTTGGAGATGAGAAAGAAGAAAATAAGAAGGAAATATATTAGGAAGGATTTGATTCTGATTTTACTTAGCATGACAGAATTTTTCTAAGTGAAAGCAGAAATCACTGCTGCAGACTCCTCTGAACATGAAGTGCGACTGAAGAGTAAGAGGGAGGAAAAAAGCAACAAACCTAACACGGAAACAATTCAGGTTTCCTATCACATGGACTTTTGCAATGAAAAATAGCTGTAGGCTACCACAGAACAAATGAATTTAATACTCTGAGATACTGGTAGGGTTTTTTTATGTACTACTTATTTTCTTAATCTCATATTGCTTCTGCTTTGATTCTGTTTTAAATATTGCTTTTGCTTGAAAATTTATGGAAACGTAGTTAATTTAAAGTTAAAAAATAATCAGAATAGCATGGTTCCTGAAGGTTTTACTACCTTCTCCTACACAGTTTTGATTTTTCTCATATATATGAAATTGTATAAGAGTAGAATACCCTGAGCTGGAAGGGATCCACAAGGATCACTGAGTCCAACTCCTGGCTCCACACAGCATCACCCAGAATTGAAACCCCATGGACTGGGAGCACTATCCAAACACTCCCTGAACTCCGGCAGCTCAGGGCCGTGCCCACTGCCCTGGGTACCCTGTTCCATGCATATCACCGTCTGGTGCAGAACCTTTTCCTAACCTCCACCCGCCCCTCCCCTGACACTGCTCCATGCTGTCCCCTCGGGCCCTGTCGTTGTCACAGAGAGCAGAGCTCAGCGCTGCCCCTCTGCTCCCTGTGAGTAGCTGCAGCCGCCATGAGGCCTCCCCTCACCTCCTCAACTGTGGGCTGAGCACTGAGGGCAGGGACCTCAACCGCTTCTCATACACCTTGCCCTCTAGAGCCTTGACCATCTTTGTAGCTCTCCTTTGGACACCCTCTAGCTCCTCACACACTTTTAAATAAGGTCCAATATATATACAATATTTTTGAAAAGTATCATTTGCTTTCCTTACATTTTATTTATTTATGAAGTGTCATGCTTTTCTATGTTGTTACAAAAGAAATTCGCAGTATATAATGAGTCATAGTGGGAAGCTGACACAGTGGATGTTATTTGAATTCCAAATGCTCTCCATTTAGAAACTCGATTCATAACTTCCCTTTTAATGATTATTAAAACCCTACCTATTTTACATATAGTTGCATTAAAGGGGATCTCAAAGCTCTTAACATTAGATATATGCAACTACTGTACTACTTTGTCAAATCTTGATATTTAGCAAATACATCAACCATCAAAAAAAGTGGAAAAAATGATAAAGGGACACTAGAACTGATGCAAAATATAACTGTCTCAAATGTTGAAGTGGCATTTTGGCTTATCTCAAATAATGACAAGGTGTACAGCAAAAGTTAATGGCAACTGTTATGTTCAGCTAAATCGTAATTAAATTTTAAGGACATCTATTTTCTCCATGATGTCTTTCAGATAAGAGAACTGGTAATTTATGAATAATTCATTCATTTCTCTAGCTTAATACATTACTATTTTCCTCTTCACTCAATCTTTTCCACACCCACCATTATTCTTCTTCTCAGCTTTAATTTTCTCACTGTTCTCTTTTTCTCTTCTCTCTCTTGAGATTTAATTGTAAATATTTACACTACTAACGTGAGTCTGGAAGTAATGTTCTCCTCATGCTCAAGCATACAGAAACTACTTTAAAAATGAAGTATGTGTAAAGTAAGGTTCCCCTTTCAATAAAATGGATTTCTTCATTATTCCTGTATTATATATCAATCCTGCACTAGGTGTAGGTATTCTTCAGATTAAGTTCCTCATCTTCAAGTCACTAGTTAGTAATAGAAAAAATAACATCTCCTTAAGCTAAGTAGCTACTGAGACTTTCCTCACCTCCACTACCATACTGTCAAAAGTTACACTGGCAGAGGTATTGTAAATGCCATTTCAGTGATTCAACTGAATGTACTGACAGCAAATAATTCTGTGCTACACGCTCTAAAATTCTCTCCCCCATTTTCTGGTTGCATAAATCTAGTGCTTTTTTAGTGCACGTGTTACTGAACCTTATGACAGTAAAATTAAAATCTGCAAAAAAGAAAGCTCAATTACACCATCTTTACAAAAAAGCAAGTGGAAGATTGATATATTTATATAAAAATATATTTATTATTTTATTTTCAAAGGACCACTTAATAATTATCATAATACAATGTAGTTTTAAATAGAAGGAGAGAAGTAAATTTGATTGCTTTCCTAGGAATCAAAAATTTATGCTAGCCCAATACCTATCAGATCACTTAACGCCACTTGAGAGCTAAGTATCACTGATCTAAGCTGAAAAAAAATTATTGTGGAAATGGATAGTTTGCAGAAATTCTGTATTTTAGATATGAATTTTTCAACGGCTGGAAAAAAGGTTTTGTTGTGTACTTTATATCTCTCTTCAAAACCAGCCTGCTTTAATAGAATCAGACAGTTGTGAATTATTTAGCTGATTATTTGATCCCCTTCTTCACTTTATAACTTTCTTGAACATGTTTAGCATTCAGAAACAATTATCTTCTGACTGTAAGCTTTTGGGTCTTGATCCTAAAAGACACACTTGTGTACTTACTATCTTATTATACTTATTCAGTATTATACTACTGAAAGTAGTCTAAGGAATAAACTTGTTTAAGTATTCTACATTATACAAATAAAATATCATGTACAAGTCTTATGACATGAGTCCAAGAATGTGGAAATAGTGAAGAGCTCCCAAAGAAGGACAACATAAATATTCAAGTATTTGGGAAATAATTCTTATCTTCAGAGGCTGATATTGCTGGGTCCTGGGACGGAACATTGGATCATGATCTCTTAGTCTACTGAAGAAAATCAAAATGGAAGAGAATCAATCAAAAATACAGAAAGAAATCATTTAAAAAATAGATCAATCCCCATTTTAAAAGTAGTTCTATTTTGGCTCAGTATTCCCTTCAGAGAGCTGTTCTGGGAATGTAAAAAGTCTTTTAGTGTCTAGGAAGCTTGTTCTGGTTTCCATCTTCAAATCATGCAAGGCTGTGAATATCAGTCTAGATTTTTCTTTCTTGACCTATTTTTGCCATTAGGTTAGAGTCTTCATCTTCTTTCCCTTGAGTACGCACTTGCACAGGAAAAGCTTCTTGATACATTCTGCCTTTTGATCTTGGCAAATTTATTGTAGATATGGTTGGAAATTAAAGTTTGAAAAATGTAAAGTTAAATCAGATTTATGTCTTAGAAAGGTGATTTAATTTCAAAACAATTCTCTTAGACAGTGGAATCAATGTTCATTGACAAGATGTAATATCTTTCAAAATATACACTGCAAGCAAACGCTTTAGAGAAAATATTCTGATACTTTATGCATGGAAGATATCAGAATGTACTGGATCTGGTTGGAATGGAGTTAATTTTCTTCATAGCAGCCCATATAGTACTGTATTTTAGATTTGTGACTAAAACATTGCTGAGAACACACCAGTGTTTTGGCTGTTGCTGAGCAGCACTTGGACAGCATCAGGGTGTCTTCCCACAATGCCCCCTTAGTAACTTGATTTGGGATGTACAGAAAAGCTCTCAATCAGCTGACATGAATGGACCAAAGGGATATTCCACAGCATATGATGTTATGCTTAGCAATAAAAGCCTGGACAGAGGAGGATGAAGAGGGAATGTTTGGGGTTATGGCATTTGTATTCCCAGGTAGCTGCCTTATGTTCTGAGGCTCAGCATACCAGGAAGTAGCCAAATACATGCCTGTTGATAGGAATCGTGAAAATTCCTTTATTTGGCTTTGCTTGTATGCACAGTTTCACCTGCTGAATTGTCTTTACCCTGGCTCATGAGTTTTATAAGCTTTGCTATTCTGATTGCCTCCCCCATTCTCCTGTGGAGAACTGAGCAAGTGACAGGGTTGGGGCTTAGATGCTGGCCAGAGTTAACTCACACAGTGTCTTTTTACAATCTGTGTTTTGCGGTCTGAGCAGTTTATAAGACTGCAGTGCAAGTATTCCTACCTCAGATATAAAAGGTACTGAAATGTCCCTTCACTTCTCCAAACCAAATGAAAAGCCTCTGTCCACTGAATTAGCTTAAATAATTTAAAATTTCTTAATATCTTAAGGAAGGTTAATCAAAGAGGATGAAGAAACTTGTACTGTATGTATCACTGATAATATCCAAGGGAAAGGGAAAAGAAATACTATCTTCTATGAAAAGGCAACTTGACCAGAAGAGATCAAGAACAATATCAGGAATCCTTGTGGCATGGTTCATAGAACTACATCTGATATGGAAAGTTTGGAATTTTTGATCTATTTTCTCCACAATAGATTTATTTTCTTGGACTTCTGTAGAGTGATGGAAAAACAAAATACATTTCCTCTACTGTTTTAATACTACTTTGGCCTTTTCATTGCTGATTTAGGGGTGAGAGGCAATATGTCATGCTCCTCTCCAAAACAGAATGTTAAACACTGTTGTCATCTTTGGGAAGTAAATTTCAGTCTTTTTGTAGGAAAAGTTTTGCTTTACATAAGCAAAAATTTTAGACATTCATACTGACATCCTTTATCATATTGTGAAAACGTAGAGAAAATGGCCTACTTTATGTAAACATTAGTTAAATTATGCAGTTTTCATTATTAAATATGTAAAGAATGTTTCAGATGCAAGCTTCTGCCATATTTATGATACTGACAGTGGGGTATATCATTTTGTGCCCTTTGCGGAATGTAGTAAAATTGTATTCACAAGTTGGCTGAACACAACCCTTATTCACCATTCTCCTGTGTTGCAGGGTGGGTGCCAGGAAGGTATTTTTAGTTTGCTTTTACTTCTCACTGCTTTAATCTGTCAGTAATAGTAAATAAATTATCTTAATCTCCCTACACAGAGTTTGTATTCCCCATGACTGCACTTGGTTAGCCGTCTCCCTGTCCTTATCTCAAAACTTGAGTACTTTTTTTTCATCATATTTCTCCCTTATTCCTTTAAGGAGGGGGTGTAAGAGAGTGGTGTGGTGTTTAGCTGCCTCTCAGTGTGAAACCACAATAACATGTGATTTGCTTTCCCCTTTAGCATTCCTTACAGCTTAAACAGAACCTGCATCTCTTAACAGATTTCTTCCTTTCTTATTCTTTTATCTACATCTTTCCACATCATCTCAATAGGCGTAGTCTTTCTTTCATTTTTCACCTTTGTTCGTTGTTTTTTTTAATTTTTTTTTTTATGCCTAAACCTACAATATCTGCCTTTTAGGCAAAGTCTTTCAGTGTTTAGTTCTTTATGAAAAGTTACTTAAATTGCAGAAAAATATTAATATTTTCAACTGACAAGTAAGTTTCTACCCTAGACTTTTCAGTGTGTCCTCTTGGCATCCTTGCTTATCTTCCAGATTTTAAGTTATTTGCAGTACAGATTGCTATTATTCATTTTCTGCAGCTGGTAATTTTTCCAGTTAAGGAATAAAATTAGAGTCTGAGTTCTGTTTTTCACTTTCATGCAAGGCATGCATCTAGACAAGTGAATATCTGAAGTAATATGAGGACAGGAATTAGTCTTCTCATTTTTTGATTGGCTAACAGCACTGTAAGAGTGATTTGTAAACCTGATTATGCCTAGTGATTGATACTGGTTAATTTATTTTGAAGAGCACGGTGCCAAGACAAAACGAAGAATCAGCCAACAAAAACATCACTTCATCATGTAGATAACTCACATTCAATTTTTTTTTCACTTTCAGCTGTATTAAAACATTTTAAAACTGCAGTCCTTGAACAAAAATATCATGGTGATGATTCAAGGCTCTATTTAACTGAAAATTATTCATACCCAATAGAAATGACATTTTAGTTTTAGATTGCCAAAATGAACTTTATTAGTATGTCATTAATCATTGTCTTGGAGGTGACACCTGGGGAAAATGATTTAGTGGAGATTAGAGCACTCAAATGTAACACTGAAATATCACATTTATTTCCAGTATCAATCAGTCAATGAAACACATATTAACAAATAATGTCATTTATATACGTTTAAACCTGTTCATAACAAAATGCCCTGCTTTCTATTTAGGAATTTTTTTTTTCACATTTTATATTGAGTTTCTAGTTTAAATAAAAATCTATTGTTATCAATGTATTCAATTTAATATCTATGTAATAAAATACATTAAAACAATTTAACACAATAAAACACATAAGGATATAGAAATTGGAAAGTTGTAACATATAGAAACCATTTTTTCAAAAAAATTCCACCTCTCTATACTATCAACCCCTATTAACATACTCAAAACAAAACAAAACACTGTTTTATACGATATGGGAATTATCAGATGAAATAGCTGGCGTCAAAGTAAGGGCATATTGATTATTATCATTCAAGGAACAGTAACTTGCATGTCGTTTATATGAAGTCATTTGACTTGTACTAAGCATGAAACAACTGTTCCTTAAATTGCTCTCTTACCCATTTTTTTCTGTTAATAATTGTTTGTATCCCATCTTTACCAGAATCAAGTTGCCATAATCTTATGATTTCTAAATTAACTTATTTCACTCTAATTCTCCCTAAAAATCCATGTTAAAATTGAAAAGTCTGAAAATCACACTTTTCAACAGGAAGTGTTGTAACTGTTTTTAGTAGAGGAAGAGAAATTCAGCTGTTTCCTGCTCCTTAGGCTTTTTAGAATGAATTACTGCTCCAGTACAATCAATCAATCAATCAAAACCTGTTACTAAGAAATTAAATGTATCATTAGGATAATGTATGTCTTTTTGAAAGTTTAGGTCACTGCAATTTAAAAGAAAGCATATTTAGTAAAGATAATTTTTATAAATAAATCTAAAATACAGAATATTTAGTTTGTTTTATTCTAAAGTTATTTTTTCATATTTATGAAGATTGTTGTCATCTGATTCTTAGAGGAAAACTTTTTAAAGTTAATATGTTTTATTTTATTCTGAAAAAATAATTACCTTCTCCCTTCTCCCTTCATGGACTAATGTGATTGGTAAAAACATAGTTTCTTGATAATGTAAAAGAAACTTGTCTATGTTACAGATATGCAGACACACCACAGCTATTATGGCATAAACCTGATTTTAAAGGCTCTATTTATTATGGGTGTCTGAAATATAATTAAGCATTTTAAAAGGACACTAAGAAATAGAGAACTTTAAATATTACTGTTTCAGAGAGAAACTATGTGTTCATTTTCAAAATGAGTGACTATTGTGGAATCTGGGTAATAAATATGATTCAGACCTCTTAGCATGTAGAGACAGTTCAAACAAGTGCAAATTTGTATCTGTGACATCAATTTAGAAGATACTGAGAAAAAATAATAGTACCCTTCTAGTTTCTCCAGTCAATAAAACATGAGCTACTTGGAGTTCCTTGGAGTCTGGATGTATTTGATTCAGTCAACAGTAAGAATTGTCACCATACATCAGCAATCCAGAACAGGGAGGAGTTTGAATAGCTATAGCCACAAATCAAAAATTCATTTGAGAAGGAGGTATATTTGTCCCTTGTCATCCACTAGCCTGTTTTTCCTCATGCTGGCAGCATTGGCACTGTGAGAAATAAGTATTTTTGTCTCGATTAGGTGTTTGTGAGTAGAAGACGTCTAGCTGAAAGACAATGAGGGAAACTACTGGAAACTGTAAAGGAAAATGAATGATTTCAGAACTCACTGGGGATAGAATCTACAACCTGAACTCTTTTACCTGATGTAAAACAAATACCTCGTAAATGTGACTTTCACTCCTGGCTTTAATATCAGATTTTTCTTGAGCAGAGGCAACTTTTTGATGAGAACTCAGCAAATGTTTCAGGATAACATGATGGCAGTGTACTTTTTCAAGAGCACCAGCAGTGTGGAAGACTGGATTTAGTTGTTCATCTTTTAAAGCAGACATAGGTTCCCCTTCTTGCTGGACTATGTAGTCCGTCACTGGTATAGAAAAGGCCCAACTACTCATCAAATAACGCCCTTTCCTTTGGAGTGCATTGGAGTATTTCTCTCCATCAGCTGCAAAGAACTCATCTTGAACAACTGATCTTCATTGTCCTATTGTCATGTCCCACCCGTAAAGGGAGAGAGGAGTGATCAGATTCTCAAATTCCTCATTAGATTAAGGTGAAAACAGCACTCAAATTCCAAACACAATCATCAGTTTTAACGAGAATCTGTATTACAACAATCTTAGAAGTACTGGCACTCTTACCGTTATATCTGACTAAGCCGTGTGGATAAGTTATGTCACTTTATAAGAAACCAAATAAGCCTTGCATTACCTAACAGCTTTATGAAGAAAAAAAAAAAAGAAAAAGAGAGAGTGAGGAGAGAGAGATGAACAGAGAAAGCGATCACAGGTCTGGGTTCCAATGCTGGGCCAGACAAAGGTGCAAAGAAGGTGGATGTAAGGAAGTCCACTGTTCATGAAAGTGCTCTTCCAGAGGTTCCAAAGTTCCAGAGACCCCAAGGTATCAAGTCTCCTCTCACAGATTTTTCACGCATCCTTTTATGTATACTGGGTTTTTGGGGTTCATGGTCAACAAGGTCACAGTCAAAACTTCAAATCTTTGCAGCAAACAACTTCTCTTGAAGAGGGGAGTTTCAGCCAGAGCAAGGCCATCTGTTCTCCACAGGGCTCCCTCCTCTGACCGGGTCTTCAAGTGTTAGCCTATAGTCATGGTGATGGTCTTATGTTGCAAGTGTTTGAGACAATTCCAAGCATACCACAGATTGTTTTTTGTTGGTCTGCTACACCTATGCCTCAATTTTCTCATTGGTTAAATGAGAACTAAAAAGGTTTGTAAAGCATGATGCTCTTAAGTAAAAAGTAGTTTATGAATGTAAAGTATAGCTCAGAATTATATAAACATACATAATATGATAAAAATGATAAAAACATATATAATAAGATAAAAACACAGGAAAAATATTTTTCCTCTAAGCATATATGAGGTATGGTAACAACAAGCCTCTTTGGGCCTATTGCTTGAATTTTTATAGTAATATAGTAATTTAAGGCTCTGTGAAGGAGCTTTGACATCAATCACCGTATTTTAGCCATGACAATATATTCATACAGGAAAGAGAATATGCTACAAGCAGCCAGAATCAACCCCTAACCAAATGAAATGAATCAAGAATATCTCAAGGTACTACAAATATTAATATTTAGCAGAACCTATTTTGCTTGAGATAAAGGTCAGGAATTCATTTACAGAACCTTTATTGCAAATGTGAAATTTACCATGGATGGAAAGTCAAACTTTAGCAGGCTCCTGTTTGTTGCTACAGCAACCTGTAAAGGTTGAAAACTAGGTTCAATGAAGTCAAAAGTCATGGAGCTGAAGTTAGAAGTGACTTCATTGTTCATTTTATGTTATTCTCCTAAGCTAGTATATTACTTATATTTTATGCACAGTCAAACTAGAAGTGGTTTATTTATCTATTTATTCCATGTCTTGTGTATCAGGCCCAGCACTGCTAGTCGGTCAGGGGAAGGGATTGTCCTGCTCTGGTCTGCAGTGATGCCACCTCACCTTGAACACTGTGTACAGTTTTGGGCACCACAGTGTAAGAAGGACATAGTACTGTTAGAGAGCGTCCTAATGAGGGCTACAAAGAGGACAAGACATATAAGGAGTGGCTGAGATGACTTGGTTTCTTCAGCTCAAAGAAGAAGAGACTGAGGAGAGGCCTCATGGTGGTTGCAGCTCCTCAGAGGAACCCGAGGGGCAGCACTGAGCTCCGCTCTCTGTGACAGTGACCGGGCCTGAGAAAATGGCATGGAGCTGTGTCAGGGGAGGGGCAGGTGGGGGTTAGGAAAATGTTCTTCACCAGAGGATGGTGTGCATGGAACAGGCTGCCCAGAGCAGTGGGCATGGCCCCAAGCTGGCGGAGTTCAGGGAGCATTTGGACAATGCTCTCAGATGTAGGGTTTCAATTTTGCATGGTCCTGTGTGGAACCAGGAATTGTATTCAATGATCGTTTTAATTCCATTCCACCCTGGGATATGCTATCATTCTGTGATTCTGTCTATGTATGATTTTGCACCAGGATTAATCTTTTAATATATCAAAATGTATTTTGTTATAAGCTGAGGTACCTTGTTTTCATATCTTTAAAAGAAACATATTTTTAATGTATTGGTAAAACAGTAATTAATAGTTTTCATGCACTGCAAGTATAAAATAGAGCCACGAGAATACTAAATTAGCTTTTGAGTGATTATTGAGGTTGAATTTTGGTTTTCAAAACAGAGAATATCTTGCCTTTAGGCTCTGTGACTTTTTGATATGTAAAAACATAAGTAGCTGCCCTGTTCATATGTGGATGAAGATGTGCTCCAGTATGGAGATAAATTACTTTTATAGATGTTCTTCCCTGGCTTTTTTTTTTTTTTTTTTAAAGAAATCTTAAAATATCACACAGTTTTAAACATTCTTTGAAGGGCAGTCATTTTTGAGGTTCCTTTAATGAAGTTAACCATAATTCCTGATAAATGTAGACTACTACTTCACCAAATAGTAATATAAAAAGAATTTGTGTTTTTCTTCTTATTATTTTAATACATCTAATGCTTACTTTTACAAAAACATTTCAGGAGATTCCAAAAATACACTTATTTTCTAAGCATGTTGCCTAAAGAAAGATGATCATCCTAAGACAACTTTGATGACAAAAAAGGCAGTTATTGCAGTGATAGTAAATGCTAAATTAGAGTGAACATAGAGAAGGCACAGTAAAATTGCTTACAGTTTTTTCTTTCTTTTTTTTTCCAGAGTTTCTTTTTAGATAGTTGTTTCATTCTCATTTTACTTTATTTTTCAGTATGTAATTATTAAGTGTGACTCAGTCTGCCAGATAATCTCTGTTTGTTTTTTCATTCTTCTGTTTCCATTATATGAAGAACAGCAACTTCCAAACATGTATTTTTATTAATAAGTCCCCTGGGATGAGTTAGCAATGATGTTTCTTTCTTTGCTTTTTAACCACTGGCCAAAATCATTACTGTATCTCATACAGTATAATAACGTCTGCCTAATCCTTCTGCTGTTTTCTGAAATTTTGTCTGACACAGGCCCTGCAATGTCAAGCAAGTTATAGAAGAAACAAAAAGGGATTATGAGACCTCAGAAGAAATGATGTGTGTGGAATACATATTAAGATTGAATAGTAATATTAGTCTATGCTCGTAGGAAAACGAATATATAAAAGGACTCAAACATACAAACTTTAGAAAACAGAAGTCACTTAATAAATTTCCCAGGCTCTGATTATATTTGTTTTTATAGTTTAGGATTGTGATAGTGACTATGGTTTTTTATTCCAAAGTTATTGCTTGCTTTTCCTTTTAATGTTTCCTTTAGCGCTCATAGCTTAGTGTTACTAGTACATTGCTGGGAGTGTTCAGTCCTCTCAACAGAGATCACATTTTCAAAACCTGTTTCAACAGACCAAGGTGGGAGAGGTCAAAAAACATACCCACACCATCTGATGTTTTTCTAAACATAGGGTTCCCCCAAATGTTCTGAATTTCCTGCATGAGATCTTGATGGGGTGATAACACTCTCCTTTGGATCCATAAACAAGGTTCTCTTTACAGTTTCTGAGAAAACTTGAGAAAAGCAGAGCTGGTACGTTTTTTTTCTCCCTACTCCCTTTACACCATTCTTTTTTTTAACATAAAAACTCTGATTCTTGTTTACTGAGAGCCATCCTCCCTCTAAGTGACTTTTATCTTTTCAAATTTCAAAATTGTAGAAAGCTTTTGAAATGTAATCATGGAGTAAAATGTTGATTTACTATTGGGTGCCCACTCCTTAGCTTGTATAATGTAATAGCCATAGCCATCTTTGACTTTCACTATGGCTTGTAATGTACAGTATACATTAAAAGTGAACTCTATTGGTATTTGTATTTCTATGACCAGAAACATACATAACAGAAAGTGCTAAAAAGTCAGTTCCTACAACTGTGGTCCAATCTTTATGATACATTATTTTTGTGTGATACTCAAAAGCCCTTAAAACTGAGATTTTATGTGCTATATGTACCAAAACATGTAATGTAATTATGTATAGCCAGTATTAACAAGGAAGATCAAAAGAGAGGGAAAACGGTCAGTAAACAACAAGCTCAAAAGTAATATGTATAGTGAGTTCTTCCTGTTTTCAATTATTATCTTATTTTCAGTCAGACTGTAAATTCATTGTCTAGGAAAGAAAGATTTAGGATGGGTTGAACCAGTTTCTCAGGGATTATGCAACTTCTGTGACAGTAACAGGTTAATTATGTATTCGTTCATCAGTGAAAGCAGTGACAAGTTCAACTCACTTACTGTAGTGTATTTAATTTTTTGATCTGTTTTTTAAATGTGAGTCTTTTCTCATCATGTGATATTTTTGTTGTCAAAATGGTATATTTACTACATTTACAGCTTTACCTCTAATTTCTTCACATGATTCTTGCACAACTGGCCTTTAACTAAGAAGATCTCTGAATTGTATAATCAAACTCCATGGAATAGAAACTCCTATTAAGAATGAGCCTTGGAGTAGAAGTCTGTAAGTTTGTTTGTTTTTTTCTTATCTACTGTGGTTCATTTAATTTTAGTGGCTATGACTTTCTCCTACCCGCTATCTGATTAGTCTCCCACTAGTTTAAAATTATACTAGGGAAAAAAATTCTATAATTTCATACCAGGGATAAATTGAAGGTTTTTAAAAAACTCATTTATTTACTAAATCTTGTAGTTTTCATTTTTTCAGCCAAGTTAACCTCCACCAATTTTTTAAAACCGGGTATTTTTTCTCTAGAGTAAGGAAACTAATAGAGTACATTAAACAATAGCATAAAAGAACACCTGTGCAGTAATGAGATAACAGAAGATCTCCCAAATGAATATAGAAAAGGAAGATATTGCCTAACCAACCCTTTTACCTTTTTGAAAGCGATAAGAAATGATTCCAATGGTAGATAAGAGCATTTACTGGGATTTTCATAATCCTTTGGTAAATTATATGGAGACGTTTTGCTTTGCTTTGGCTGTCAGAGTGAAAGAGGACAAGGGATGAAAAGCTGGTTTTAAAAATATCATATAAATACTTTCTTGGCACAAATGGGAAGTTGCACTTTTCACTACTGAAGTTCAAAACTGGTAGTGGCACATAGATGGACGGGTAATGCCAAACACATGATAGAAAATCACTGATCAAATCCTCTTATTATGTTTATATTTTTCCTGACAGAAAATCCAGTTAACAACTTGTTGAATTTTCTGATGATTCAGAAATCATAGAAAGTAGGTAGCAAAGACTGCATGCATCAAAAGGAGTTCAAGTAGATAAGGCTCAACTGTATAATTGACTTCACACACGATAAATGAAACCTAACATTAAAAGGTACCACACTTACAGTTTCAGGAATATAACAAGTGGAAAATGAATAGGACTGCAAGAGGCTTTGAAAAGTGCCTGTAAATTAAAATGGATGGTAAAGACTATACCTTATTTTTGTGATTAAAGGGTTCAGCAATATGAGGTGGGTAGAATATAAATATCCATGACATCACTAGAATGAACACAGGAATAGGGAGGTTGTGGACAGGACTGAGATAAACTTTTTTAAAAATCTGTTTTACTACACAAAATGATGCACTTTTGCTTTTAGTTTTATCTGTAATGTGAAAATTCTTGGGATCAATTGAAACTTTAAGCACATTAACACAACAAGGACTAACCAATCAGGGTTGATAATTTCCATTTTGGAGTTTTTCATTAAAAGGATATCACTGGTAAAACATATGAGAGTTATTTGAAAACTAATTCCTCCCTGTATCAGAATGGATTAAGTCATTTAATGGAATTGAAATAAAAAGGATAGATTTCTGCCTGAGCTCATCAGCACAAAATGCTGTAACAAGGCATTTAATCTTAAAGTTATCAAACATTCAAGAGGCCCTAACAAAAAATGCAATCTTAATATCATCAAACATTCTTCAGCTATTTGTTGATGTCCTATCTAGTAAGCAGAACTGATTGAATAATGGGTTATTCACTGGAAAATTGAAATATAAAACAGTGATTACTTTTCATAAAACATCTAATTTGAAGTGAAATTAATATACTGTAATATATGAAAAAATATAGGTATTTATAGACAATGTGTTGTATAACTTAAAATGGTTTTGTAAAAGTAATGTAACTTTGAAAGTTTAAATACAGTTTAGTCTAAAAATCTCCATTTAGATTTATAGTTTATGTGCATTTCTATATTTTTTAAATGTGACTCAGGTCAGTCTCATCATTGTTTACAGAGAAAGTAATTTTTTGTTCTTGTTTCTAGTCTATACGCAGAATTCAGGATATATATTTCTAGCCTTTCTTTCAGTATGATTGTTAAGAAATATAATTTTCACTGTTTTGTTGGGGTTTTTTTGTTCCCAGAAAATTTTTTTAGCTGTGATCATCAATATCTTGTCTTGAATTATATTGTTCAGTTTTGGGCTCCACAATATAAGGATCTTAAAATATTAGAATTTGCTTGAATGAGGGCAACAAAGGTCGTGAAAAAGCTAGAGAATGTGACATACAAGGAATGGCTGTGGATCCTCGGTTTGTTCAGCTTGGAAGAAACCAGGGGCTGATCTCTCTACCACTTCCTCATGAGGGGGAGAGGAGATGGAGGTGCTGATCTCTTCCCTCTGGTGACCAGTGAGAGCATGAGGAAATGGCTTAAAGCTGTGTCAGGGGAAGTTCAGCTTGGAAATAAGGAAAAGGTTCTTAACTGAGAAGATGCTGAAGCACTGAATCGGGCTCCTGAGGGAAGCGATCATGACCTCAAGACTACTGATGTTCAAAAAGCATTTGGACAATGCTCATAGGTGTAGTTTTAACTCATAGGAAGCCCTGTGTGGAGTCAAGAATTGGATGTGTGCATCCCTTCCAAGTCAAGATATACAATAATTTGTGAGTCTACAATTCTATTAATGAAAAGTACCGTTTCAATTTTATTGTGACCAAAATGAATTACAGATTATTTCTATAAACTACAAGGATTCTAGAGAGTAATCATATAAGCAGAACTTGTCACATTTTCCAACTGCTTTGGCAGATGCTCTATTCCACTATGAGTACTGAACTAATTCTGAAAACAATGTTTATGATTGCAAGAAATATTCAGAACATGAAAAGGAGATGCTGTGAGCTTTTGATTACGTGTATACTATCATTACATATATCACAATAAAATATTACAGATGACTTTTAAGAACAATGCAAGTTAACTGTTGAAATCTGCATTCTTAGCATTTTTAGTGCATATTTTTCCATTCAATCTACAATGCAGCATCTTGAAATATTTCATTTGTTGTGTATTTTTTGAAAACCTGACATGTCTATTACACAATCTCAAATGTATTTGTGTTAAAATAACCAGTCACAAACCTATTGTTAAATTAGTTCAGAAAATAAGGGTAGAGCACACAGAAAGCCCTCCTTTCCTGCTTTGAATATAGAAGGCCTTTATATCCTGGATAGCACAGAATGTAAGAAAAACTTAACTGAATATACATATGAGAGTGAATAAGAAAATTCTAAGGGTTATTTCATTTGTACACCCAAAAAGATCTACTACCAATTCACACACAAGCATACCTATTAGAATATATATAGAATAATATATATAATATATATTATTAGAAACTACACAATATAGTTAAAATAAAATATAACTAAAATTGATTTCTGTAGGGTGCTCAAATTTATGGCATCTATGCACAAAAGGGTACAAATAAAATAATTGTTGATTGAATATATATATTTTTTACATTTTATTACTACTACTAAATTACATTAATGAAAAAAAAAGACTCCTGGATTACAGACTTTTTAAAATATCTGTTCGCATTAATTTTTTTTTTAAGTGAAATTTCATTTTTGCGGTATTTTCAAGGATGCAGGTTGATTCTGGAGTATGTGCTTTCCAACTGATCAGTTTCAATACCCATTTTCTTGCAGTTACGTTCTGACTTAATCTATTTGTAGAACACATGCATGAATCTACTGACAGTTAGATGAAAAGCAAAATGTGTTTCCAAGGACTGCTGGGCTATCCCTACAGGTGTACAGTAGATGTCATGCACTTCTTGCAATTCCAGCACTGCCACTACCACCCTGAGCAGAAAATTTGCTGTGGACATGCCTAGGGCCTCATTAGAAAATTCTAAACAAATAAAACTTTTTACGTGTCTTTGGATTTCTCAAAGGAGTTGCCATACCTGTGTGTATTGGCCTGCTGATGCCATAATCAGTCTAACTCAATATTTTGTCAGCTACTATTAGAAGTTTCATGGACAGATGCAACATGTTCAGAGCAATAAGAGAAATATATGCAAAAAATATTTATTGAGTTTTATCTTAATGTTCACCAGCTAACAATAAATTTCAGTCTTCAGCTATAATGTCTAGCAGTCATAACAAAGTCATTACAACAAATATAATAACTGTAGATTTTCTTGAAATCCACATGCATATCAATCCAGTATATTGCGGATTCTGAGGGACTGTTTACTAGCTTCAGAGCAATGACTTCTTGCTGTAATAATCCCTTGGAATCAGAAGAGGCTTTTCTCAAAGTCTTCATGTGTGACCCTTTAAACATTTATACACTGTAATCCAGTCCTTTTTCATCCTTGAAAAAAGAGGAGTGAACATATTTAGCTCTTGAAGACTTTTCTGATAGGACTTCTAAAATCCAGCTAAGCTTTGTAGCACCCCCATAACACTTTCCTTCCAAGGCTGCAAACAACACAGTTTTCTGATAAATTGTGTAATTGAATCATTATGCGTGTTAAAACATACTAGTACCTCTGCCTGTACACCTTAAATCCTTGCTAGACTGTTTTGAGCAATCTATATATATTCATTTTCTACCATCTCAAAATTATGTCATTATTTTATTACCCTTGTTACCTATTTTATTACAGCAATACTCTTTCCACGTTCATTAATCCAAGCTGAACATAATGGATTAACATTAAACCACCACAAAGGTGAAGGAAATTTAACTGTGGTTAACAGCTACCACCAAGCTCCTTGCATACTCTCTGCCTCAGGAAGACATGGGAAGAAAATAGGAAAGACCCAAGCAAGAAAGGGTGTGTGTTGACAGGCTGATCATTTTTCAGTTATGGCACTGTTACGGGCAAAACGGACTAAATCTATCAAAAATCAACGCACATTATTAAAAAGAAAAAAAAAAGGCTAATTTTGGTAGTGGGAAATAAAAATACATTTAAGCAAAGCCATTCCTTTTCTCTTTCTTTCCAAGTCTTGTCTTCCCTCTTGATTCCTCTACCTTCCCTGAGCAGTGCAGGAGGGATGTAGGGACAGTACATAGTGGCTTCTCTGTACTGCTCCTTCCCTAGCTCACATTTCATTTGGCCTAATGTAGGCTCACTGCAGGCTGCAGCTTCCTCAGGAACATCATCTGCTCCAGGGCGGTGTCCTCTGCAGGCTGCAGCATGATCCTCTATGGTCGTCTCCACAGGCTGAAAGGGAATCTCCTCCCACTCCTTCTCTGACCTTGATGTTCATTCACTCTTTGATCTCTTCTACACTCTTATTCCAGTGCTTTTTTGGCCTTTCTTTAGTATATTTTCCCAGAGGTGTCATCACCTTGGCTACAGGGTTCAGCTGTGCCCTGCAGTGGGGTCTCTGGAGTTGGCTGAAACCAGCTGTGAATGGCACAGAGCAGTCCCAGCCTTTCCTCAGTGAGCCCCAGTTGTTTCTTCCTTGGTCACCAAACCCAGTACAACTACTACACCTGCAATCCCAGTATACCTAAAAAGTGCTTTTATCTCAATTCCTTCCTTTGCATTATAGAATCATAGAACTGTTTGAGTTGGAAGGGGCCCTTAAAGGTCATCTAGTCCAACTCCACTGCAATGAACAGAGACACCTACAGCTCAGAGCCTGGTCCAGTCTGACCTTGAATGTCTTCAAGGGTGGAGCATCCACCCTTGGATGCCACATCTCTGGCAACCTGTTCCAGTGCCTCACCAACATTACTGCAAGAAACTTTTTACATATATCCAATCTAAATCTCCCCTCTTTTAGTTTGAAACCTTTTCCCCTTGTCCTATCACAACAGATCCTGCAAAAAAGTCTGTCCCCTCCCTTTAGTTACTGTAAGGCTGTTCTCAGGTCTCCCCGGAGCCTTCTCTTCTCCAGGCTGAATCACCCCCACTCTCTCAGCCGTTCCTCTCAGACTGCCTGTCCTATGTACATAGATTGATTACTCATCAGGAAAAGATCCCTGTAATGTGATGCTAGATTTTGCAGAATACTATTCTCATGGAAACAGTGATTCCTGTATACATCCAGCAGACATTGTGAAAAGATTTAAATTAAGGTAAGTTTTCATGGCTGCTTAATAGGCATCTGAAAGTTGAATTCCTGAAGATTCTCCACTGGTAATATGCTGTTACAACTGACTCTTAATTTTATGGCAAAAATAATAACGGTAGATTTAAGGCACACTGCTTGTGAATGAAATTTCTTTGAATTGATAAAAGAGGTTTAGATGTTGTGTTTTTCACATTATCTACTCACAGGACCTGTAAAGTAGAAGTTTTAATTACCATCCCTTCCTGAGAATTAAAATTTGGTATACTTCTTTTGTTGGTCCATTCAGCATTCACTATGTGTATTCACATGTCAACGGTTTACGGGTGTTCGGCCCGGTTCCGTGACAAAGGGGACGGGGGACCCACGGGCCCACGCCCCAGTAAAAGGGAAAAGGGGAAAAGGGTAAGGAGATGGCCCTGAGAGCAAAGAACAGTGGCAACAAACTAATTTACTAAATAAAATATCGGAATGCAAAACAACACACTATAATACAATATAATTACAATTTAAGCTGATAAATCCAATACAGAGAGAGAGAATGTCCCAAAATCAAGGTAGGCCTTACTCTACTACCGATGATAAGACGGCTGGAGAGCGAGGTGCTGCCAAGACGAGAGACAGCGGAAAAAGGGACGAGGTCTCGTGATCTGCAAGTTTTTATACTGCGAGCTTTTATCTTTTCCCTCCGGCTGGAAAATGGTAACAGAGGAGCAAAGTACCGTGGGGACTGTAGTAGTCCTTCTCTTCTGAGAACCAGGTACATCCACTACATGATGTTATGATGTGGAGTACCATTAACCGAAAATCATAAAACCATGACATCACAGTAGAGGTAAAACACTCCTACCACGGTGCCTGTGAAGAATTTGCAGTTCTGCATAGGAAAATGACTGATATTTGATAAAATAAAATTATTTATTCAGGTAAGAAAAAAGAAAGGAATACAATATGCACAGGAAATATTGTGTAAATAATTTTAAATGCCTATAAAGCCATCTGTTATTGCACACATCATTCAGCAGTTATGTTTCTTTAAAAAAATAAAAAATCAAACATACTGTTGGTGGATATCATATACTAAGTGGGTGAAAAAAAAGAGAATCATGCAAATCTAAAAAATGATTAGGGAAAGACCTAGCTTGACTTCTCTGAATCAAATTGTCTGCTTTTCCCAACAGAACCAGTGATTTGTGTTTAGTAATTGTGAGAACTTGTGTGCTACTCCAAAAGCTTTCAGAGGAAATGCCTCTTACAGATAAAACTAGTTTATTTTGGTTTTCAAACAATTCCTCTTAAATTCTTATTCTAACAAGACGGTGAAAACAGAGTGAAAAATTATTGCCCTTGTTTGGGTGGGCATCTGTTCAGAGCTGACTAGATTGATACTGGCAGTTGCTAAAGAATTTCCATCATAGATCACTTCCTTTTGGGTTAAAATATGATAACATTTGTATTTTGCTGCTAAATCTTTAATCTTAACCACCTATATGTATGCCAGGTTTCCACTGCTTGCAAAGGCAAGAAGATTTACCAAACTTTGTGAAATCCTCTGAGGTGAATTTCTGCTTGTTGAGGTACAGGGTGGAACAAGTAGTTTCAGTTTCAAACACTTTTGATCTTGCATATACAGTTATGTTCACCTGATGACTAACTAGTAAGGTAAAAATATTATTTTATCAATGTTTGCTACTAATTTATTTGAATATGAAAAAGGCTATAACTTTGTCTTTCTATATGATGATTGCACTACTATGCAATAATTTCCATGTCAGGCCCTACAGTACCATGGGGAAAGGTTGCAGAATTTCTGTGCAGTTTATCTATGCTTGATTTATAGCACAAACTCAAATAGGTATTAAAGAAAATCAAATAAAGTTGTGTATAAAACTAAATTACACAAATTGTTATTTCAGTCCTGAACTTATCTTCATTCCATATGATGCCTCTTTCTTACCTCATATTTGAAATCTTAATTATGAAACTTAGGCAAGGGCTTAGGTGCTGCTCAGAGTACTGCCACTTCCTGATAAGAGATACGTGATAAGCATTAACACTGAACAGAAAAAGAGACTGTACATTTGTAGCTTACTGAACGTGGTACAACCTTTATAGCAACAGCCCACGGACTTTGTGCTAGGCTAACAATGATGACCTCAGGGCTTGTCAGGCTTTACCTGGGTTTGGACTACATGGCAGTTTCTGTAAGCTTGTTTAGCTGTAACAGGTGGCTAACAAGGTGACTGTTACCTCATTTGCTTTAGCTTTTGCTTAGCTTTTGATTGCATGGTATGACATCTATTGCTCTATGTACTTTTTGTAAGCAGTAGATTGCAATAGCAAGTAGTTACATTGTATGGAATTAACTGTTTATGACTCTAGAACAAAAATGCAGTGCATAGTACCAGGGATTATTGTAGAGGCCTTGAAAGCATGGGCACAAGAAGTTCCCAGACTGCTTAAAGCTATAAATAATTTAGCAGTGGTTAAATATCAGCTATTTATTGCATCCTTGGGAGTTAGGTAAAACCATTTAACAATGAAACAATGTAGCTAATGTCTGTAAAACATATAACATATACCAAATTCAGATGTGGATCATGGAATAAAAGAGCACTGAAGAGTAATCTTTAGTGTATAATAGAAAATGTAGAAAAACAATCCAGAGTGGATCCCAGAGTGAAGAGGAAGAAATCTTCATTCTCAGCAACAAACTCCTTCCAGAAAGAACTTAGGATGCTGGTGACTCAGTGCAAGCTTTCCTGAGACTGAATGTGACTAAAGTTAGAGACTTGGAGTGACAATGGAAAGGTCCAAAAGCATGCATAAAAATTTTAACTGTGATGTGATTGGGATGTTTTATGTAATAGCAGTATGTTCTTCCTCTTACTCTGATAGTCAAATCTGGGCTGAAGACAACTGTTTAATTTGGCTGTTCCAACTAGACTAGCAATAAATGTCTTTTTAAATAGCGTTTATTCCTTTAACCTACATCAACAGCCCAAGTTTGAGAACAGCAAGCTGATGAGAAATTAGGCAACTTGACACGTAGTCTGGATACAACATGAATGAGGACAGAACTAGAACCAGACAAATTCAGACTACAAATCTGTGATCACCTTGCATACTTGGAAATATTTCAAAGAGAATCATAGAATCATAGAAATATAACGCTTTCTGATAACCTAAATTACTGATCTGATTTTCTTTCTGTGACTCTGCCACTGTATATATTGTCTGGCCCTACCTGTTAAACAGTTAACATTATCTACAAAATAAGACTTAGAAAAAAAATGCAAAAAAACCACCAAAGAAATTCTACTGTAAGTTCAAGACAGAAAAGAAGGTCAGAACTCTTCTACATCGCAGACTTGTTGTTTGTTTTTTTTTTTGTATTTATCATTATAATTCAATCTTTGTGAAAAATTCTGGAACTGTTTAAGTGTTCAGAAAGTGTAATGAATGTATTCATTCCTATTGCCTCCAGTGCATTTCTAGGCTATTCTTTCACACACACTTTGCAGTTTCAATGAGAAAAACTGAAACATTAGGAAATAGGTGATCAGTATAGAGAGTTTACCTCTTCAGTTGATCCATTATATAATTTAATGGCAATGTATCCCTTCTGTCACAACACCAAAGCCATATACGTACGACAAAAAAACACTCTGAAAACAAAAAGCTAAATTAGTGGGAAATGCTGTAGCCAAAGTCTTCATCTTTACAATAGCAATAACGACAACTGTTCTGTCTTCCCAAAACTGACTTGCACTGAGCAACAGGAAATGAATTACTTTTATTCTTCTTAAATCGAGCCAACATTCTGAGAGTCAATTACATGTTTATTGAAAGGTCTTCAGTGAAACCCATTTAAAGACACAGACTACTATAAAATTTTAGATATCAGGACTGAGCACAGTGAGCAACTCAAACAAATATTGCAAATCATGGTGATAGCTAACAGCTGAAGTACCATCTTGTGGCTAAACCAGTTGGAGGTGATAGCCCCATTCGGATTTAGTGAGGCACTTTCAGGAAATCCAGTGCTAGCCCAGAGATGAATATCCTCTTAGCAGAAGCTTACAAATCGAAAACTAGTGCAATTCACAATCTAAATTGTTAATTACCATGTTTCAGTTTTCACATTAGAGTAATAAGGATTTTGAAGTTCATTTGACTCTGTGTAAATATACCTACTCATCCCATCCTGCCAGGGTAAGTACATTATAAACAGCAGCATGGTAATATGTTATGAAATAGTTTAGCCAAAAGAAACACAAGCAGGGGGGTGTCATGACTACAAAGAATGCTTTTTCAATCTACATAAGAATATCTAGGAAAAAAAGATTGTGGTGTTACTTTGGACTTCCACTAATTTCACAATCTGCAAAAACAGGGATGTGATATCATACATATCATCATAGTGACATCCATTGAGTAAAATGCTTTTTATTCTTCATTCCTTCTGTTTGACTAAAGATGTCTTCAAATCTAATATCCTTTCAGTATGTCTGTGGTTGCAACACAAGCCAAAAACAGAGAGCAACAGAGGTTGCTGTAGTTTTTCCTCTTTCCATGCATTCTGCATCTTAGTTTCACTCGTGTTTTATACAATTTCTTCATCTGTACCTGCTACGTATAATATTTATCTTTCTTTACCTCCTGTTCTTGTTTATCCTGTTTTTGCTTCTTAGTGTTGTGGTGTGTCCTAATTTTCAAGACCTATTGCTGCAATGCAATAAGGTTAGATCTAGCAAGTAGTTGTTGTGAGAATCAACCTTTTGATCACTGTGAAAGGCAAGGTGGAGTGGTCAGATGACTTTAGGTTTCTTAATGCCTTGATTTATTGATACTCTGCCAACGAGGTCATGGCCAAGGAATACTGTGTTATTCTGTTAATTAAAACCAAAGGAACGGGAGGTAAAGAAACCAAAGTGGTTTTAATTAACCATTATATTAACAATGACTAGTTAAAATAAAACAGAAATTTGAAACAAAAAGAATTCTCAAGAAGGTAATCACTTCATACAGGTGACAGATAAATCAGTGCTACACAGACTACTGACACTAACACAAAGCCAGAATTCTTTCTTTTCTATCTATAAAAATATCCAGTTTTCAGTTCTAAACACTCAGAATTATATTAAATTTCTCAGTTAAAGTTTAAAAGTATTTATGATTTCAGATGAAATCTGAAAAACAAATTCATTCAGTCTTCTAAGTTCTAGCACAAAGACTTGAGATTTGACAAATTTATTGCAAATACTTATACTACTTGTACTAGAAGTTTCAGCTTCTACACCTTTAAAATAATTGTGTACTGAGTATAGATATGTGAGCCTGAGGTGCTTTGGTTTTTTTTGCTTATCAATAGTTGTCTAGATAAAAACACTTCCTAAAATTTTGTATAAACCTCTGAGAAGATTTGTCAGTTTAAAAGGGTGTAGCAGGACTGATGTATTTCCTCCTTTTTTAAAAAAACTGCATTGTAAGGAAGGATTTTTCAAGACAGTATAAGAGGAGTTTTACTGTGCTTAGAAGAGGACAGGAACTGGAGCAATACAACCTCATCATACTTGCTCTCTGCTGAGGCTAATTAGCTTCATGGAGATACCATGCTGCTGTAATGCAAATACGAACATTTTAGGATTCACAGTTCAACATACTGCTTAACACATAGCTGTTGTATTGTGTCATGTCAGCCTTATGCAACACACTCTTTTATAAAGTAAAAAAGTGTAGTTAAGATTACATTTAGTACAAACACAATATCCTGAGGACTGCAGGCACTTCTGAAAACCTCAGAATTTCTCACTCCAATAATATCTGTTCTCTGTAATTAATCTGAATATATTCCCAGTGAGAGTATGATGTTTGCATCCAATATTTAGGGATTGATGAAATCTGCCTGACACTGCTCAGCTGTCACCTACCGTTTAATTCTCCCATGAGCTATTTTTTCCAGGTACCTGCTGATTGATTTTGCTCAGAGTACTAATTCTTGCTTAGGTCAGCTTTCTGAATCTGTGGGGTTTTTAAAAGACAGTTTTCTGTGAATTGCAAGAAGAGTCTAAACTCTGATGGTTTCAAAAAGTAGCAGGAAACCAAGACCTCTGCAGTTTTAGCTGTGGGAATTTCTGAAACAGAAAAATATGTTTTGTTTGTTGGATTATTTTTCATTTCCTAGAGCTAAAGGAGCTATTATGTTATGTAAACGTATCATCACATGACAACACTTTTATTTATGTAAATGTATGACGCTGTTTATAAAAGCAAATAACTTTACCACTATGATCAGGGATCAATTTCTTCACATTAGTGTGGCAATGGTTTCTTCATTTGTATATTATTGAACAAATTAGTCAGTATTTGTCTTTTTCAGTCATTAATGTGTAAATTCCACCTGCCTTTTTCTGTTTTTGATGTTTGCTCTCTAATTTATTTTAATTTGGCATGACATATAATTGCAAGTCAATCTTAATTATAGGGAAAGGATCAATGAATTTAAATGGATGGATAATATCATGGCTTTAAAGTAATCTTTTCTATCATACAAAAGATACAACATAAACATTTTTGAAAAATCATAGAATCCTTAGAGTTGGAAAGGACCTTTAAAGGCCATCTAGTCCATCTCCCCTGCAATGAACAGGGACACCACAGCTAGGTCAGGCTGCCAATGGCTTGATTCAGCCTCTCCTTGAAAGTCCCCAGGAACGGGGCATCAATCACATCTCTGGGCAACCTGTGCCAGTGCCTCACCACTCTCACTGTAAAAGACTTTTTCCTTATATCCAACCTAAATCTACCCTTTTTGAGTTTAAAGCCATTTCCCCATGTTCTGTCACCACAGACCCTGCTAAAGAGTCTGTTCCCTTCTTTCCTGCAGCTCCACTTTAGATATTGAAAGGCTGCTATCGTGTCACCTTGGAGCCTTCTCTTCTCCAGGCTGAACAGCCCCAGCCCACTCAGCCTGACCTCATATTAGAGATGTTCCATCCCTTGGATCATATTTTGTGGCCCTCCTCTGGATGTGCTCCAACTGGTCCGTGTCTCTCCTGTACTAAGGAACCCACATCTGCACACAGTACTCCAGGTGAAGCCTCACCAGCGCAGAGCAGAGGGGCAGGATCACCTCCCTCGACCTGCTGGCCACACTTCTTTTGATGCAGCCCAGGATACGGTTGGCTTTCTGGGCTGTGAGGGCACATGGCTGGCTCATGTCCAGCTTCCCACCCACCAGTATCCCCCAGATCTTTTTCAGTAAGGTTGCACTCAATCCTTTCATCCCACAGTTTGTATTAGTAATAGATGTAGCCTCGACCCAGGTGCAAGACCTTGCATTTGGATTTGATGAACCTCATGAGATTCACCTAGGCCCACTGCTCAAGCCAGTCTAGGTCCCTCTGGGTGGCATCCTGTTCCTCTGGTGTGTCAACTGCATCCCACAGCTTGGTGCCATCAGCTTGCTGAGGGTGCACTCAATCCCACTGTCAATGTCATTGATGAAAATATTGATGATATTGGTCCCAGCACTGACCCCTGTGGGACACCACTTGTCACTGATCCCCATCCAGACATTGAGCCACTGACCACCACTCTCTGGACTCAATCCTGCAGCCAGTTCTTTGTCCATTGGATAGTCCAGCCATGAAAACCATGTCTTTCCAATTTGGGGACAAGAATGTTGTGAGGTACCATGTCAAAGGCCTTACTGAAGTCCAGATAGATGATATCTCCCTTGTCCATTGATGCAGTGACAGCATCATAGAAGGCCACTAGGTTAGTCAAGGAGGATTTGCCCTTGGTGAAGCCATGCTTATCCTCCCATATCACCTCCCTGCCTTTCATGTGCCTGGATGGGGATCAGTGACAAGGGGTGTCCTACCTGGGTCAGTAGGTCAGGACTCTGGGATGCATCTCATTGGGACCCACAGACTTGTGGATGTTCAGGTTCCTCCAGAAGTCATGAGCCTGATCTTCACTTACAGTGGGAGGGACATTGCTTCTCCAATCTCCTCCTACCAAACCAAACATTTGAGGGCTGTGTGGCAAGCAGTTATCAAAGAAGACCAAGGCAAAAAAGTTGTTAAGTACCTCAGCCTTCTTGTCTGTTGTTACCAGCTTGCCTGTGCAACTCACCAGGGTGGGTACACCCTTCTGGACTTTTCTGGTTGAGGTACCTGTAGAAGCCTTTCTTGTTCTTCTTGGAATACCTTGCCAAGTTTAGTTCAAGCTGAGCCTTGACATTCCTGACCTCATCCCTACATAGCCTAGCAACTTCCTTATAGTCTTCCCATGGAACCTGTTCCTGTTTCCACTGCCTATGCATTTTCTGCTTGCTCTTCAGTTTGACCAGCAGGTCTCAGTTCAGTGACGCCGGTCTCTTGCCTTCCTTTCCTGACTTGCTACATCTGGGAATGGAGACCTCTTGTGCGCTAAGGAAATCTTCCTTAAAGATCTGCCAGAAATGCTATGCATCCTTGTCCATGAGGTCAATCTCCCAGGGTGTCTTGTTGGCTAACTTTCTGAAGAGCCAGAAGCTAGCTTTCTTGAAATTTAGCATCCTGATTTTACTCTTTGCCTGTCTCATATCCCTCCGGATAAAATAATTCGTTCTACATTCAGAGTTGAACATAATCCACCACTTTCTTCTACCCTGTAGATGAGGCATGTTTTTGGGGAGAATGGTTTGTAATAAAATGCAAACCGAGTCCTGCTGGCCATCTGATCCCATGCTTCTGCATTTCACTTTTTTTTCCCCTTTGTTCTTAATATCTAGTTTGTAAGGTCCTCCATTTCACTTGCATTTTCTGGAAAATTTCTTTGTATGAATT
The DNA here is from genome assembly GCF_002078875.1 of Numida meleagris. NCBI lineage: Eukaryota > Metazoa > Chordata > Aves > Galliformes > Numididae > Numida > Numida meleagris. The sequence continues at coordinate 120,552,732 of NC_034410.1, forward strand.
TGTCCTTGTACTATTTCATCTTAAGTGACGCTTGAACATTCAGTAAATAATATAAATTCAGGAAGATATGCATGCACCTTCCAAAAGCTTTATAAAAATTACTTTTGCTTGTATTATTTTTTGCATTGTTTGGGTTATTTTGTTATTGTTGCGTCGTGTGGTTTCTTTTTTGGGGGGAGAAGGTGGTGTTAGCATGAGTCTTTGGGCTAGTCAGATTTTCAACCAAGATTTCTGAGGACTTTACAAAATAATTGACTAGGGAGTCTACTTTTTATGTACTGAAGCAATTCTTAAAAAGGTTTCTAGCATGTTAAAATAGCTTGTTTTCAGCTGTCTACATCCACATAATTAGAACACAGAATAATGTGGCTTGCCTCTAGATTTATAAATATTTTTTTTAAACTATCAGGTAAGTTTTGTAATAAAAATCTGCTACCTTCACAACCCATAATATGTAACTAGACCATTAATTAAAATCTTGTAAGCTACTTATTCAAGCACTTTCTCATTTACAATGCAATAATAGTACAGAACAAAACCAGTAGCAGTCAGGAATAATGCATTAGTTGATTAAAAATGACCTTTTTAAAAATTCAGATATGCCGAGCCCTTGGAATTTCTTTCAAGTATTTTTTTAACTTGAAAATTTTTAATGAAGTTTATATCCATTAAAATACAGAATGAAAAATACTAAAATAGTCATGCATTTGAAAATCAAATTCTTCAGTGATATCGGCTCATTTTAATGTTTAAAATATAAAGCTAGAGCCATCACTGAAAGTTTTCTTTTATCTTTGTAGCCTGATATTTTTTTTTATTTAAAACTTTAAAAGCAAATTTTGAACAATATTTAAGGAAGTCAAAGAATTGTGTTGTTTTTCAATTAAAAGTAAAAATAATAAGAAGTGGTATGTGATAAGCATTTTAATTAAAATTACAGTGAATAAATATTTTTTCTAAGTATATGCTGCACAAACCTAATGCTCACCTCAGTATCTTCTCTTATGGAAATGAATCTTTCCATAGACTATGTTGAAAGTCCAGCAAAACTGGACAGGTTCCATCAGATTATAGAAGTTGTTGCTCTTGTCCTCCATAACAAAAGAAACAAGCAAAAGGTGGATTTTGGATTTCTTCCGCATAAAAAGTTAAAGTTGAGTCTTCAGTTTAGCACTTCAGCCTATAAATCGGGATGGAAAACAATCAGTTCATTTGTTTCTAATGGTAACTGTAGGATTTCACTTTAAATTTGTGAACTTATTAAAAAAATCAACATTCTTTTCTGCTAATGAAGATATTTAAGATACCTGCTATGACTTTCAGTTCTATTTAGTTTTCCTTGTGTAAGCTACAAGTAATTAAAAAAATGTTCCTTGTACTCCACAGAGGTTAAATGAAAGATGGGTAGATGTGGCACTGAAGGACATGGGTTAGCGAGCATGGTGGGGATGGGTTGATGGCTGCCCTTGGTGATTTTAGTCATCTTTTCCAACATTAATGATTTTATGATTCTGTGGGTCTGCATGGATTGACGGAGAGTAGAAAGAAACAATAGGACAATAATGTGCAGAAATGCCCTCAACATTCTCATATTTATATTTGTTTAGTGGGTTGTGCATGTTAGCAGTTTAAAGAGTGATCTGCAGGAGAATACTGAATTTAATTCCTTTCAAATTGAATTACCAAACTAGAAAAAATATAGACAATTTTAAAAAATAAACGAATGGGTAACTGACAATATGGAAGATAGAGGTGAGAGTCAGTCTGTTGATAATGAGAGATAAAAGTTTGTGCTCTGGGAGGGGCCTTTAATATGGAGAAAGTGGAAGAACTATGCTGCAAGATCAGTAAATACTCTCTTGAAATATTTTTCTCAGATATCTGCCAAGGAAAATGAGATACTTTATTCACAGATGATATCTCACATGGCAGTAGGTTGTACTTTCCAGCTAAAGTGCTGGACTTCATGATGAAATCATGGCTCTTTGGAAGTCAGTGGCTAGATAAGAAGAGACAAGGAGTGAGAAAGTGTTGTGCTCACTTTCTTTAATCTGCTAATACATATTCAAAAGCAATAAAACCAGAAGCATACAAATGCCAAAGATATTCAAAAATTACTAGAAAAAAGGTGGTAAGATGTGAAAAAATGTGAAATCAGAATTTTCATGCTTTTGATAAAATCTTATATTTATTAACAGAGCAATATAAAAACTAAAGAAACTAAAAATTGTCCTGATTATTTTAGACATCTGATTATCTGCAACTCTCATGAGAAACTGGATGATCAGTTTTTCTAATTTTTTTTTTCCCACAGCCTGACCTTAAACTGAGTTTCATAATGTTTATCTAAACCTTATTTATATGTATATTTTTATTTTTATTTTTTCATTAAGCAGATTTCAGCTGAATGAGCAGATACCTTAAGTGACATTTTGAAGAGGCAATTGTTGAATCATATTAGCTTAAAATAGCTATCCAGGTCCAGTTTCCTCATAGGTATTTCAAGAACAGGGTCCTGTCTACCTTGAAAGCTTAATCTAAAATGATGAACAAACTGCTGAGCTTGGAGCTATCTTCTTTTAAATATGATTTGTCAGGCTCTGTCCCAGAAGTCAGTAGAAATTTTAGATGTAGAGGCAGAGTTCAGTTACGTTTTTGACATATATTTGTGTGTTTCAGCTTGACCCCAAGCTGACATTGAATTTACACAGGTGAAGAGAACATTATGTGTCTGTGGGCAATTACCACTAACGTACGCTGAAAAAAATAACAACGTATGCTACACAAGCATGAAGAAAGCCAGTATAAATAGAAAGGAGCTGAATCTGCTGCATATCTGGGGGAAGCAAATAGCAGAACAATCACAGTGTTACTTCAGGGTATCCTCAGTGACTTTGAGATGCTGAACAAATATAAGTTTTGGGGTTAATTTAGCTTTAGAAATAGCTCTTTTTTTGAATTTCACAAGATAATCTGTTCCTGTATTCAGTAGAAAACACTTATCATTTTTTTCCTTCAAAAGCAAGCCTCAACGCAGCGTCACCACAAACACGCAACTCAGGTATTTTGATGGTGAGTGGACATTTACATGTATAGATAGAATAACCCATTATCAAAACTGATGAAAAATATTCTTTAGCTGCTACTCATGCGCCAAGCTGATTATATGCTAATTTGACATCTTCATATGGATAGTTGGTACTTTTGTAGTGATACAATTTAATTCTTTGAAATCTAAGCATTAGTTCCAAATGCCCAAGAAAAGTGCTCTTCTTAGTGTAACCAGAAAAAAAAAAAAAAAAAGGAATTTTGGATGTACTGTTATTATTTATAAAACAAAGAGAGTTGGCAGTACTTTTTTTCCCTGATGAATATGCCGGAGGCAAGGCACATCATCCTTTTTAGACAGTTTTTTTTTTGTGTGTGTGTGTGTAACAAAGAATTTTCTGTTACTATCAATAAATGTGATGAAAAGAACTGCATCTTTCTCTGCCAGCCTTTGAAAAGTAAATCTGCTGAGAGGAAGAGTCACTGTGAAATGTGCAGGCTGTTCTAGGAAGTCTGCTAAGGACCTAATTTGGAATGTAACAATGCTTCATTCTTAGCAGTAGAGGAAAGTGCAATTTTTTTTTTTTAAATTCCCAGTTCTAGGAAATTATTTTCATGTTCTTTTATGCTTCTGCTGTTTCACCTGTGTCTTTTTATGTGACAAAGTTTTGAAAGCTTGGAGAATAAAGGAAAAGCTCTTAACTTGGGGGAGTAGTAGGTAGGAATGAAGTGGTTATTACTGAACTGAAGGATTAGATATTGCAAGGTAGGAAGAAGTGAGTAAGAGATTTATAGTGAGAGAAGAAGTGTAAACCCTGCAGGCACTTAAGATTTCTATATAGCTTTCCTCCTTTGTTTCAGAAACAGTACCTTTTACATGGTAACAAAATCTGCTAAGGGGAAAGGGCAATGGCATATTCCGGAAAACTTTGAGCCTGACTTAAATGGAGATATTTTTAAGGCCATTTATTCGCATTCATATTTTCTGAAAAGTGGTATTTAATCTTTCTAATTATATTTAAAATATGGATGAATGATTTTTTCATCTTCACATATTTGTTCATTGTAGAAGAAATAGATATTTATTTATTTATTGCTTCCAGTTTATTTTAATCCAGCTTATCTAATTCTGTACATTATATTAGATGATCCAGTGTTAATAAATTGTCCTTCATATGAATTTTTTCTCTGTTTTTTTTTTTTTTAACAGTGATTTCCCTCTAACATTCAGAGCTACTTTAATTTTTATGTGCTAACAAGATAGTGTGTCTCTCTACTCTGAGTTTTATTTACTGTCTCTCATCCAGAAAATATGTATATCAGTTCATAATGGCCTTTGAGCAGTGTACTAAAGAGCATGGATCATACTTAGCTGTAATCCAAAAGAGATGTCCTTCTAGGTCGGAATGCTGGTCCATGTAACACAGTATTCTGTATCTCAGTGACAAAGGAAGTAAGTGGTATGTGACCAATTTTGTTTGTTTGTTTGCTTGTTTATAAAAAAGGAGAACAGTGGCATAAGTTTAAGTGACTCCTGGTCCCAGGGAAGAGCAGTTGTTAGCAGCTCTGATAACAGTTGTTATCAACTCAGTGTTTTGTTGTTGTTGTTTGGTTTGTTTGTTTTATATGCCACTGACACCACAAGAGCCCCCTAAAAATTATTTACTGTTCAGCTACTATGTGGCTGAAAGGAAAAATATCACATTTTGTTTCTTTCAGCGGGTCACTTTCTATTCTTATAACTGAAATCAATAGAAATGTTGCAAATACCTTAAAGTAGAGTGAGGTGCCATCCATGATCTTCTTTAAATAGAAAGCAGAAAACTGTAGATATACACCTGCAGCTAAACTCCTCAGCACAGTTACATTGGTCTCAAGAAACATCAGGAAGGAATTAGCAGTAAACCACTGAAGTAAAAACTAAGAGCTAACAACTATTAATTCAAACTAATACTAAACCATAGATAGGCATAGATGTCATGTCTAACTCAGAGAGATGGAACCAAGAGGGGTAAAAAACATTGCCTGTATCTGTTGAAAGAAAGAACATTTTCCAACACCCATACAGAAATGGGAGCCTATGATATTTAAATAGAAAGTCTGCACTTTTTCTTTCTCCTTTACCTTGTGTGACATTTCTCTTTTCCTAACAATATGAGATCTATTCAGAGATTTCTTTTATATTTTTTTTTTCTTTCAGCTGAATTAATTATTTAGCCATCATCAGCTATTGTCCGTAAATTGTTGAAAGCAGCAGGGAGACACTAGAGCAGAAGCTGTGATTACTTTCTAAAATTGCAGATGTCTACTCAGTTCAGCAGTCATTACCACATAAGGTCACTTAGTGATGAAGTATACAGAAGAATAGGCTGGAAAAATATAGGTTGAAGAGCGTAATTTTCTCTAAAGCATCTCTCAAAAACTTGATCCTTCTGGGTGCTGAGAACCCCCCAAGAGGCATCCAGTGAAGTACAGAAGTTTTGAATAGAAGTTATAATAGAACTTCTATTACAAAGAACATGATTTAAGAAGACTCAGTACTGCCAAGGATACTATCAGAGCCTTCCAGGAACAGCGCCTTGTTTCAGACTTCTTCATTTTGCATCATTGTCAGGATGGTTTCATTGTTTGCTAATCTAAGCTACAAAATTTTTCAAAAGGTTTTAGTGTGCAAGAGAACTTTATCATATTGAAGAAAATGTTATCATTCCAGCTGAAATCCATTTTTCTGCCTCAGTAGATAACATAGCTGCAAAGCAACTAAATTTTGAAGAAGGTTTGGCGATGTCCAGTATCTCTCACATTGGGACCTTCCTCTGAACAATGTTCTGTTTTCTAAGATGTTAAGCCCAGCATTAGCAACCAGCGTGTTAGCAGTGACACAACATGAGGTAGATCAAAAAATACTAAAAGGCTGAGTAGCATGTATCTGTTCAGCCTGGGGAAAAGAAGACTGAGAGGGGATCTGATAAATGTTTATAAATATCTACAGGGAAGTAGGAGGCAAATGGACGAGGCCAGGCTCTTCTTGGTGGTGTGGAGCAATAGGACAAGGAGTAATGGCCTGAAACTTGAACGTAAGAAGTTCCATGCTAACATGCAGAAGAACTTCTTTACAGTAAAGGTGACAGAGCACTGGAACAGCTTGCCCAGAGAGGTTGTGGAGTCTCCTTCTATGGAAATATTCAGGACCTGCTTGGATGCCCACCTGTGTGAGCTATTGTAGGGTACCTGCTGTAGCAGGGGACAAAATGATCTCTTGAGGTCCCTTCCAACCCCTCTGATTCTGTGATTCTGTGTGACTCTGTGACATTCAATACCTGACCTCTTTAAGATTCTCTCAGGACATGTTACAAAAGCAAAGCACAGAGATATTATTAATTCATTTGAGAATGTCAGTAATTATTCTTAAAAATAGAAAGAAAAAAGTCTAATGAAGAATTTCCAGATTCATCATTCATGCTGCCTCACTATGAATCTGCTTGAATCCTGAATATAAGAACAGTGTCTTTGGGCAACTCTCTTAGATTTGCTTTTATTTACTTAACCTCGTACTGTCAAATAAATACTATTGCAAAAACCAGATTACTAGTCTTTTAGTAAATATAGATGAATGCATACAAGTAATTTTCCTTTTTTTTTCTATCAGAAACTCATGAATGCATGAGCATCAGATAAACAAAGGAAAACAACTCACAGTACGCTTTCTTTTGTACTATTTCAAGATATATCAATATTGTAAATTGTTGGTCTTACATCAAAAGTTGGAAATATCAATTTAAGCTTTTTTTTTTTTGTAAATTCATATATTTTAAAAATACATTCAGGAACCAAGATAATCTTAACCAGAAAGAAAAGTATGCATGTTGCTGGAAAAAAAATCACCTTTTATTTTAAAAAATGTTAGTTTTAAAATGCATTTTAAAAAAAGAATCCCAGTAACTAAATTCTGTGTCCAGTTTGTGAAACTGTTATGTATTTAAAATACATATGCTTTTATTCCTCCTAGATTAGAATAGCCAGGTTTCCTCTGACAGTAAATTCAGTGTACAGTCTTTTACATAGTAACATTTCTTGCTGATGAGACATTTTTAGGGCTTATATAGAAAAAAAAATCTAAATGTGGAAGAAATTTTTAAAAAGTTTTGTTAGTGAATAAACTGTCAGAAAAGACTACTGCCATGTTTCCAATAACCTGAGTTGAAGTACCTTCCTAGAGAATTTTAATTTTCAGTATGAAAAGTAAATTTGATACAAATGTAAAATGACTAGAAATATCTTCCCCTAGTGATTCTCAGCATTTCTTGACATGCATTTGGTTGACTTCTCCCATCTTATCAGAACATTCTGTTGAAAGGTTTTTTTCTTTAAATTAATTCTTCAAAAATGAAATTCCGACTAAGAGATCCACAAGTTATTTCCCAGCATCTAACATACAGTTTATTAACAATGACCTTGATGATTACAGGCTTTCGTTGCATTTAATTTCATCAAAATAATACAAGAGAGAAATTTAAGTAATAAAAAAGTATATGTTGTGTTAGCCATTGAAATTTGAACATAAGGCAACTTTTTTGAATTGCATACTTAAAACACAGATAAAATATTTATTCATATAAAAATCATATTCATTTTTTTGGTAGTGGAATATAGTGAGTGTACAAACTCAATTACTAGCTCCCAGAACTGGTGCTTCGTCCTTTGTACTTTTCCTTGGAACAGAGGAAAAGAGGAAATGTAAGTTCAGACAGAAATAAACTGGCTCTTGTTCTCACTCCCCAGAACAGGTTACAACCACAGTGTGAAGATTTCCTATCATGGAGACAACAGAGAGGCTTCAATCAGGACCAGATCTTTCAACAGTGGCTTTTGGACTCTCATCACTGCCTCATGGAAGGGGAAAAAGAAGTGGAAAGAAGGAAAAGTCAATAGAACTTTATTTATTTATTTTTTCCTGTTAGATCTCTAAGACATTTTCAAATGGGAAAGGAAATCAAGAATGTTATTCTTGTGATATATTTTATGATTCGTATTTCACTTGCTAATTCTTTTACATAAAATGGCTGTATCCTTAATGTGATTATATGATGATTGTGAAAGGCAAATTGCACAAATAACATTTTGTATCACAAACTGTGCGTAGAGAAAAAGAAATGCAATTTGGATGACGTGTTCAGAAAAGAAAGAAAATCTTGATGTCAGCTCAAATAAGCAGGAGAGTTATATGCTTGAGGCAAAAACCGCACAGAAAACATACTGATGCTGTAAAGGCTATAGAAATAATAGGTTAGTGACGCTGATGCTGTAAAAACAGCAATTGCTTAGTCACAGTCATCTTAATCTAAATCTTCTCAATACTTTTTTTGGTCTCAATAGAGTTTTCTTAGTAGCTTTATTTAAAAAATCTAAAATTCACAATCAAGTCATACCAAAGTTCACATATTAATTGACATTTAAGCATTTGATAAAATACTTAACAGTGTTTACAGTTTATTTGACTTATAAACTACATATGTTTTATGTGCCTAAATCTACTATTTTTACAGTCAAGAAGGGAAATTAGCCTCTCATTGTCCTCACAGCTGGCACATGTTAAGATTGTTATGAGCTACGTTATTTTTTTTTAAAGATTCGTTACTTCAAAAATTAAAGGAAATGAAGAAACAAGAAAGATACAAAGCCCTTACTGGACATATTCTAAACAAAATCTTCTAAATTTCAAATGCAGTCATTCCATGTGGAATCAAATAGACCGTTGTATAATGTTTGAAGACTACAACATCCCAAAGTATGTATTAATATCTTGCAATATTGTGCTTTTACCTCTTAGTGTTTTTGGCTCTAGATCTACTTACTAAGCAAATGAAAAAAAAAATTTATACATCAGGCATTGTTCTCTACTGGAGTCAAAGAGCTGTTACTGAACAGTGTAAACACAAATAAACATCTGTTTCTCTTGTCTCTGTACAAGTAATTAACGAAAAAACAGGAAGCAGATTTCTCACAGGAGAGATTCTTCCAACCTTCTTACAAATGAAATTTGCATTCTGACACTGGATAAGTTTTTTTTTTTATTTTTAACTTCCAGACACAAAAACATTGTAGAAAACAACATTAAAATATCCTCAGAATAAAATTCATAAATTATAAGATACCTTAGGTTACATATTGCTATGTCTAAAAAAACATCAAAATGTCATTAAACATACTAAAAGAGGCTACTCTAAATGTTGTCCACCATCTTTTTACAAATTCTCCAAAATATTTTTACAGTAGTGTCATTTCAGAATTTGAGCTTAGTATCAGAGTCACTTAAGTTAATTCTTTCCTGTTTCCATTTCAGTCTTCTTCCCTGGCTGAAGGATTGGTTCAGTGATATTCAGCACTTCATTTAAAATGGTTTTTGTCACCCCAGAAGAGCTCTTGCTTGATCTGGTGCAATACACATGGTGGGATGACACAGAGATTTACTGACAGCTATATTAAATTACAGATGTGGATGCCCATGTTTCCTTTTTATTCACTCATTTAATTACATCTCCCTTATCTTGTTTATCATAGCTAGATGTATTTTGGAAAGAAGCAACCTACTCAGATCCCAATTAAATAAGTGAAGAAAAAACAATAAAAAATTCAGATGAAATGAATGAGTCTCACTCCAATACATACTGCTTGCTTGACCAGCATGCCTCCTGACCTTTTTTATCTTTTTCCTGTTGTCACCTCTGCTCTCTCACCTTGCTTGGGCACACTGTGCCTTGTAGGCAAGAACACTGCTTTGGCATGACTCAGCTTCCGGCTCAGTTTCCCTGTTCGAGCAAGGAGGTGGTGCTCTCTGACAGTAATCTATTGCACCAATCCTGGAAGGAATGCAATTTAACAAGATTTGGTTTCAAAGATCATTGAGCTTCTCTGTTCTAAGTAACAATTCCTATTTATGCTTATTCTGTGCAGTTGGATTGTTATGTCTTTGCAGTGTTGTTCTTTGGTCTTGTGTATCCCTTCAAAAGATTAGCAGAAGTGTTATTAGAACACTAAGATACTGATATAGTAAAGGCATTAGTGTGAATTACAGAGAGATGTTAAAGAAGGGAGGTGTGAGAAAAAAAGGTGAGAAAGTAGAGGCTTGGGTTAGTTAGAAGGATGTAAGTGCCTATAAAAACTGAATAAGTGGGAACAAAGCAGAGAGGGAGGAATTATTTAAGATTATTAAAGGTGATAAAAAAAGAGTAATAGCCTGAAATTCGAACAGGAAATATTAATTTACACATTAATACAAAAAGTTATGAAAGTGAGGTCAATTAGAAAAAGGATTAATTTGCTGGAGAAAATAGTTCTATTAAAATTGCCTAAGGTGTCAGTGAGACTAATACAACCCATCTCTACATTACCCTCTTATCTATGTTTACTCAGTTGCTCTTGGAAATCCAATTCTACCATTTAATATTGAATGTGTACATTGATGCTTATTTATCATTTATCATGTAGGTCACTTCAGAAAAACTAAACTTATCCAAATTCCCACAGGATGTTATAAATCCTTAAATATACATGGAACAGATCAAGGCAGGAGTCTGGGTGGAATCACTGGAGGCTTCAAGATGCAAAAGATATATATACCTTATTTAACTTTTGTAGCACAAAAAAAAAAAAAAGACTAAAGGTTAACTTGGACTAATCTATTACAGTTGATATATTTTATGCCCATGTTAAATGTCTAAAGTGATGAAGTTCCTGCAGTTGATAGGAGGTGCACAAGCTATACATGCAAGGAATGTGCAACATATTTCTGTTCACCTTCCTTGCTGCTGCTGACTGAATCCTAGATGTCTTGCAGAAACTAACCTGCAAGGGGAGTACCTTGCCATATGGCAAATAGACCATAAAGTTTGGCACACAAATGTCTGCTAAATATCAGCTGCAACAATGTAATAGGAAAACATCCCTGTGTATTTATCCTGCACGTTATACTCTTCTTTGTGACTGCTGTTGACCAGCATCAGAATTAAAATATTGGGATGAACTTGGCTCTGATCTTTGTTGCAGTATTGCTGATCTGAAGTTATATTTATTTTTTGTTTAGAAGAAGAGAGCCTACTGATTTCAGTAAGAGTATATACATGAACATTTTTATGAAGAACTGATGATAAACATGTAGTCTGGCAACAGCAAATTACTTTATAACTCCTATATTCAAGTAAACATTAACAGAAAAGACCTATCTAGTAACAAGGTGCTTATTTATTGTTATACTTCTGAATAGTTTAAGAACTGGATTTGACCTCTGCCCTGTACTTAAGACTTTTACCATTTCTTCTGGTAATAGATAATGTAGTTGGAATTTTGTTCAAGGTGATACTTGTAATGAACCTGTGTGATTAGTGGAATGCTGAAAAAGGTATTTGACACTGAAAGTGTTATGAGATCTGGAGTGGAGCAAGCATTGTGAATTTTGGTTGCTGCTCCTCAAAGAGCCAGATATATTTTTTAAATCTGTTCTTCAAACAGCAATATAACACAGTTCAGGACTTCATTACACAACGTACTTCTTTTCCCGTGTAACAGTACATTTTTTGTATCAACAGTATTTCTAAATACACCGAAAATTCTGAGCATATCAGTGTCCTTTATCTGATGTTCTTGGAGAACATCATGGACTGATTCCTAAGTAGTGTAGATGTAAATGACTTTCTAGTAGTTTCAGGTAGTGTATATAAATACACAGGGAATGGAGTTATGAAGTGGTCTAAAAGGCCAAAATTTCTTCTGCTACTAGTTTCAAAGGTTGTGGTGTCAATGCTATAATGAAAAGAACAGTTAGGAATTTTGTTATTGCTGTTCTTTGTAGGTGTTTGTGTAAGAAAGCACTCAATTTTGGTACACTGCTGATTTTCATAGAATCATAGAATCACCAAGGTTGGAAAAGACCTCCAAGATCATCTAGTCCAACAGTTCACCTACCACCAATATTTCCCCACTAAACCATGCCCCTTAGTACCACATATAAACATTTCTTGAGCACCTCCAGGGATGGTGACTCCACCACCTCCCTGCGTAGCCTATTCTAGCACTTGATCACTCTTTAACTTGAGGCCATTCCATCTAGTCCTATAACTAGTTATGCTGGAGAAGAGGCCGACACCCACTTCACCACAACTTCTTTTCAGGGAGCTGTAGAGAGCAATAAGGTCTCCCCTGAGCCTCCTCTTCTCCACGCTAAACAATCCCAAGTCCCTCAGCCAATCCTCGTAAGACTTGTGATCCGGACCGCTCACATGCTCCAGGGCCTCAATGTCTTTCTTGTAGTGAGGGGCTCAAAACTGAACCTAGTATTTGAGGTGCGGCCTCACCAGAGCTGAGTACAGGGGGATGATCACCTCCCTGGTCCTGTTAGCTACACTTTATTGTACAAACCAGGATGCCATTGGCCTTCATGGCCACCTGGGCATGCTGCTGGGCTCACATTTAGCTGAACGTTGACCAACGCTCCCAGGTCCACTTCTTCCCCACAGTCTTCCAGCCACTCTGCCCCAAGCCTGTAGCCTGGCATTGTTGTAGCCAAAGTGCAGGACCTGCCACTTGGTCTTGTTGAACTTCATCCCACTGGCTTCAGCCCAGCGATCCAGCTTGTCCAGATCCCTCTGTAGGGCCTTCCTACCCCCAGTCAGACTGACACTTCCCTCCCAGCTTGGTGTCATCTGCAAACTTACTGAGAGTGCATTCATCCCCTCATCCAGGTCATCAGTTAAGATAATAAACAGAACAGGCCCCAGTACCGATCCCTGGAGAACACCACTCATGACCGGCTGCCAGCAGATTTATCACCATTCACAGCTACTCTCTGGGCCCAGCCATCTAGACAGTTCCTTACCCAGCAAAGAGTGTACCTGTCCAAGCTGTGGGCTGCCAACTTCTCCAGGAGAATATTGTGAAAGACAGCATCTAAGGCTTTGCTGAAGTCAAGGTAGACCACATCAACAGCCTTTCCCTCATCCACCAGGCAGGTCAGTTGATCATAGGAGATCAGGTTGGTCAAGCAGGACCTGCTTTTCATGAATCCATGCTTGCAGGGCCTGATTCCCGTTTTCCTGCACATGCCATGTGATCTCACTCGGTATGAACAGTATGATTTTCCTTTTCTTAAAGGAACTTAAAATTTAACTTAATTTTTTTTTTCTTCTACCACTTCACACCAAGGTAGAGAAAATACTGAAGATAAGAATAAAGTAAATTCCAACTTAGTTTTACCTTTTATCTCACTTGTACTGTCTTTCATTTTTTTTTATTCATTTGGCCTTCAAAGTGAACATTCTCTTCCAGCACTTAACTCTCCTCTTTTCAGTTCACATAAGTCTTCACCTCACAATATTGCCATTGATGGAAATCAAACTGATAGGAAAATAAAATAAATGCTTTGATTGTTTGCCATCAGCTATTTGCAGTGAGATTTTAATTTGAAAACTTCAGTTCAAAATTTTAAGTCATGGTTGAATGTACGCAATTATTTTTTAGTGCTCATTAATGAACACTGCTTGCATTTTGTCCAAGGGGTTCCAGACAAATTTATCATAAAACTCATAAAAGTGGTTGCTTGGGTATACTTTTAATAACAATGAAGCCAGCAGGAGTCTACATGAAGAGGCAGGGTCAGATTCTTAAACATTTTAACATTTGCACACAACTTTCTCAGCCAAGTTGCATAATGTAGGTGATACCCAGCATACCTCTGTCCACAGGTTCATTAATTTGATCTCAAGTGGATTATGACTTCCTTGTTTTTTTTCTCTATAGTTCTTGCTACTAGTGCTCTAGCTGAAAAAGTAATCATGGAAGGAATCTTTTTCTCTACATGTATGCATTTATATATCTAAACTGTTTGTATTTGCTAGTGGCCTCAGTATAATTTCATGAAATTAGAACTAATAATAGGTTTTATGAAGCTTAATAATTCATTTTTTCTTAACATACTGTGTTTAAATATTAGCATTCTAAAAATAATAATAATAGTGGTGAATATGCTGTTTCATATTAAAATGTTCTACTTTTAATGGAAAGTAACTTGGAAATATAGTTACAATTTGTTAGGAGTCAAATTTAATGGTTTATAAGCATCCATTTACTTCTGAACTATGTTGCTCTGTTTAGTCACTATATGTATGTTTTCCTGAAATATTACTTAAATTAAGATGTTAAATTCTTCCAAGAAATCATTGCAGTAATCTTTCTCTGAAACAGATGCAGCAGATAATAATAATAAAGATAATAAGCAACAATTTCATTTATAAAAATTAGCATGCCTTGAGTTGTTATTTTCAATAACAAGAAGGTATGAGTTTACCCCTCACATGATCCCAAGAGAGCAGATTGTTATGTAGGAAGTCAATAAGATTCAGAGGACTTCTTGTGTACTCATGTAAGTAATGAGGTTGAATGAATTTGGAGACTTGCACAGAAATACAAAAAATATGTATCTTGGAAGCCAGAGATACAGGGATGAGTTGTGTTGTAAAGAAGTAAAGTTCAAGGTCATATATTTAAGATTACTAATGTGAATTCTGAATAAAACTATGATCTAATCCCTTAGGACTAAAAGAGTGGGAGAGATAAAATAAATTAATGAAATACAAAGGAAAAATAAGTGAATTGTGAAAGGAATCATCATAGCCATCAGTGAGGCAAATAAAATCACAAAGTGCAAGAGACAAATAATTACCATTAGAAATGATGTTGCTTTGGGAAGATGTTTTTGGTTTTGTTTCAGCAGAAGGAAGAATTGTGGAACTTTTTTTCTAAAATGAAACTTGTATCATTACTGTAATGTAACTCAGAAAAAGACTTTATCAAAGTGACACAATAGGGCTAGAAATGTAGCAGAAAATTAATAACACAGACATGTCTTGACTTGGAATAGAGGGATACAGTAATCATAAATTCCACTTCACATCCCAAGATGAAGAAAAACATTATTTGCTGTGAACTTTGCAAGGTGTTAAGCACTCAACTGTAGTTATTGTAGAGCAATTAGTATTCCAAAACAAGTCTACGTAGACATGTTAGTGAAGTTCTGAGTTTACATAGTCATTTTTCTGTTCTTTCACATCCATTTTTTAGCTTTTACTTTCACAACCATATGAAACCTGTAAGATTAAGCCAAAATAATTATTAAATGTAAGAAGTTGTCTACCTTTAAAAATTATTTCTTACTAACCTCATCATTCTTGAGTGCTATAAAATCAGCTTTTGTGTCATTAATATAGAATTCATAAAGGAAAAAGAGCTATTAAAGAGCAAATCATCCAGATTCTGAAATAACATAAATTATCATCTGAGACAGATGTGTTTGAATATCTCATTTCAATTTGTTTAAACTGCACTGCCAGTAAATGAATGATTAAATCCATGAGCAAATAAAATCATGAGTGAATTTTTCTCAGTAAGATCAAAATCAGTAGGTATGAAATGAAGACTATTACTGCTTTTAATACAAATTTTATACCTCAGTAGTATTTATGTATAAAATTCCAATTACAGTTGAACCTGTATTTTATGTTTTGTTGTAGATGTCAAAAATCTTTACAAAATAAGATTATAAAATCCTTTTAAGTCATTTGTTATTTTTGGTAGAATTCAAATGTTCTGTGAGCCAGAAAGCAGAGAGAATCAGTAGTTTGTCTTTACTGCAAAATAAGTGTCTTCCTGAATGCAAAAAGTTTTGTTCAGTTTTATATAACAGCAAACAACTTTTGAAAGTCTGCCAATTGCCAAATTGATTATAATTGCTGTAATTGGATATTTTAGACTCTAGAAAGCAGAGTGTCATTTAAGCTTGTGTGTGTGTGACTGTATAAAGCCAGAGCCAGATTTCATTTTTGCCAAATTACTTAGGAAATAGAAATATTGAAAAATGAATGTGTGCTACCAGAAGTTTTTCAGTTTGCTTAGCTAAGTATGAACGAAACCCTAACACATTTATTCTTTCAAGTGTTAAAGAGAGAGAATTGCATGGTAGTTTGTGGCAGAAACTGATCATGTTTGGGAAGTTATTGGAGACACTGGAAGGCAATGGGAACAATGCTTCATTGAATTCCCAAGGTAGATGGAATTACATTCTGATACACAAAACAAGACTTAAACAGCCTTTAGTCAAAGGAGAACAAGCAAAGTAAAGATAGCTCATTCAGGACACATTAAGTTTATATCTGGAAAACATACTGATATCTTCTGCTAATCCATGATAGAGACCTTCTATGTTCATCAGTTATGTATCCTATGTGATCAGAAGTGGTTTTCTGCTAATGTTACGACAAAAGGCTGTATGGAAAAAACAGGTTAATGAGCTTCTATTAAGCTGAAATATAGTTTACAGTTCTGTGATTCTTTTAACTAAAGAAGGGCTGAAAAAAAGGCAGAGAACACCAGCACATGTGTATTACATATTATTACCTACAATGAAAGAGCTGTATTCTTGTATTCTGTTCTCATGCCCACCTCTGACTGTTCTTGAAACTCTAGACCCACTTAAAAACATCTAAAACTCTAGGAAGCTGTTTCAATGCAATGCCTAGTTATGAAGTTAGATTGTTAATTTTTGGTCCCCAGATATGGAAATATTGGCCTCTACACCAATATGTGCAAGTTCTGTAAGCGAGCATAGTTTTACAGGTCTCCTTGTCTGCTTGATGTGTATAAGAACAATATTAGTACAAAATGTCTTACAAAATCATGTCTTATAATTCAGTACTGTCTTCTTTTATCGTGACAAGCCAACTTTCATGTCTGTATTCAATAATAACAATAAATATTTTACTGAAGGAATTGAAAGTACATTTCTTGTAGTATTTTCATCTTTTAAAGAAATGGACAAATTAAGACCTTTCTACTTTTCTGAAAGTGTGGTCAGGTGCTGGAATGGGCTGCCCAGGGAGGTGGTTGAGTCACCGTCCCTGGAGGTGTTCAAGAAACATTTAGATAAAGCGTTGAGAGACATGGTTTAGTGGGGTTACTGGTGGTAGGTGGATGGTTGGACTTGATGATCTTGTAGGTCTTTTCCAACCTAGCTAATTCTATGATTCTATGATTCTAAGACATTAACTAAGCAAAAATCAGATGCCATATGTAACAAAAAGTGTTGCTTTTTCTAGCCATCTGATGCGTTGAAATTCATCTTAGAATGTAAAGTTTTATGTGATTTTCTCTAGAAAAAATTCTATAGGTTCATCAACATTCCATATTCTGACATGATCATAAAGACTGCAGAGGTAAACATATTGCAATATTCTTAATAAGTAGGTAATAAAGCAAAAATTATTGTTTCTGTACAGGCAGTTCTTTAGTGACGAATTTCACTCATCAGAGTTCCTTTAATAAGCAGGAGATTCAACCCTTCTACTAGCAGGAGATCCAGTGTTTCTTGTGGCTTTAAGGTCTGAGATTCAAAATGTAAGACATACTTCATGTAGAAGAAAGACTTCAATTTGTATATAAATATACAACAATTAAGAGGAAACAAAATTATTCCTGAACTCTGCTGTAGTTATGGCAACCAGCTTCCACTGTATTTCATTTAGATGAATAAATCAGACAGCTAACAAGAATGAGATTTAACAAATTTTTTATTATTATTTTCTGAGCATTATTTTATTGGGAAAAATATTATGTATACATAAATTATTAGTAGTATTACTGATTGACTAAGTGGAAACTATTCTAGCGTAAGTAATAATTTCAATATTTTTATGTTCAATTTTAGTTCCTACATAAGGAGTTAAAATAAATTGTTTCTTTACTTTGCCTTTTACTTAAACAGAGAAAATGGTTTGGGGCTTGATTCTTGCAAAACCATGGATTTCAAAGTGTTTTATTGGCCAACCTTTGGTATCTCAAACTCTAGCTTCTTATGTAACATGTAAACAAATGTTTTACATATAGCAAAAGTCCAGAGAGGTCAAAAATCACAATGTAAGTACACAGATTTGTGAGTAATCTGAGATATCAGGGGTCTTTAGGTGCTGCTCAGTGCCAGTTTTTGCCAATATAGGTTAGCATCCCATTTATTCACATCCTTTTTCTTGTGATGATACTGATTCCTGCCTGATGCCATGATGAGATTAATCCCTGCAAGGTATTAATGCAGCAGAAAACTTAAAAAATAATAATAAAAAGGAATAGCCTGTGTCAGGCATATACCAATGCTGAGGCAAAGATAATACTGCAGAGATACTTTGGCTTTGTTTGTAATGCCAAATTTAAAATGTGAAAAACTGGAATACTTTGGCCCAGATCTTAAAAAGCATTTAAGAATTTAAAATGTCTAATTTGAATCAGTGGAGACGGATCCCTGTGAATACTTTGAGAGTGAATACCTAACTTAATTCTCTGAATCATCTGAAAGTGTCTCTCAAATTTAAAAAGATTTCACGTCACCAATGTACTCAAAACTCATCCGAACAATTTCAAAATGGCAGACTTGAAGAAATCTTCCCATTGATCGTGGTGAACTTTAAAGACCTCATTAAAGATTTTTATTTTCTGCATTTGAAAATTTTTGTTCTCATTATTTCATTTAAATCTCTAATGTTACAAGGCATGAAAAACATCAAAACTCTTGTCTTGAGCTCAGATTGAAAGAAAAATATATGTTTTAAATATACAGATAAAAGTACACTTGAGCAGTTCATGTGCACTATTGTTTTAAAACCACTGAGATACTTACAAAAGTATGTTTTTAATGTAACTTTGAAAATCCTCATGGGATCATTAGCAAACATCAAAATTTGAAAAAAGGTTTACTTAAAAGTGAATTGAAATTCTGAAACTCCCTCTGTGCCCTACAGCAGTAATTCAATTAGACTTCAAAACTGCATGTATGCTTAATATGTAGCTGATGGTGCCATATATTTATCTGCAATTTATATTAAAAATCTATTCAAGCAGATAATAGAACACAAAATTCAGAACAGAAGAACACTTTCATTTTATTTCCCTCTCCTTCCCTATTTCTAAGACAGAGTACTACCTCTAACGATATAATAGATGACTTTGAAGAAAGATGGATTGTCACACATAATTATTCTGATTGCTTTTCAATGTATGAAAATATATAGACAATTAAGAATTAATTCCACTTTTATTGTAAGTTCAAACACTTAAGATTCTCTTTGTCATTATAGAGTTAGAAAGACATATCCACACAATTCTTACCAAAATGTTTTTATATAATAAATTAAATAGCAAATAATTCAAAAGCAGATAAAGAAATACTCTGTTATATAAAGGAATTCTAAAACAATATCTTCTATCTTGAAGAAACAGTCATAATTATACACAATTTTTAGGAGTGTTTTACTAACATATCAAGAAGTTAATGTATTAAAAATTGTATTAAAAATGAAACAAATTCCTGTAAAGCTGTGTGTATGATACAACTTCGTAGAAAGCTTTGTAAGAATACTCCTTAAAATTAAATTATTTATTTCATTGTATATAAATCTACTTGGTATAAGTTTTGATATCATAATGTAATCATTTACTTTCCATTCTACTGGCTTTGTTGCTATTTCTATAAGATATCTAGATTTTGAAAGGTTTTTTTTTTGTTGATTTTTTTTGTTCATTTTTGAGGAAGAAGGATAAAAAGGTAAGAATAAATATAGAAAGATGTTGAAATTTATCAATTCACTTTTGAACTAATTACATTTATTATCATTTTAGGAAATGTGAAAATTCAAGGAAAAGATATTCCAAATATTTACACTGTCTTTTCTCCAGAACATTTTCTTATATAAAAGCAAATGTGTATATGTATATGTAGTGAGAGGGAGAGAGGAAGATAAAGTCTCTAACTTTGACTCAGAGAAAATTCAGTAAAGTTTTTACATTATAGACTGAAGTTGTATTTTTTTTTCTGTCTAGTCCCCTACTACAGAATTATTATATACAATTATATACTTTTCATTTAAATTAATTGGTCTAATACTAGGAAAGACATTTGTTCCAGTCTCCTAATTATTGAAATATATACTAAGTAATGAAAAGAAAACCCAAGTTTCCATGGCAATAGTTCAGTGCTGCAAAAGATTAAAATGGTCAGAAAAGATATTTAGGCAAATTGAATTTCTTACTCAGTCATTACCAGTTTTTTTTATCATATATTAAATTATAGGGAACTCTGAGAGAAATGTTTTTCTTTTAATGATGTAGTGTTTCTTCCAAGAATTTCTGAATTATTGAAATTCTATCCATAACATTCACTGTGGAATTTTTCATTTTATAGCAGATTTAGACTTTGTTATTATTTTGAAGATGGTGATTTTCTTGTTTTAGCTTCTTTCTCTGATTTAGTATCTTCCTTCTGCAGATACATATAAACAGTATGTTCATGTATAGATATGTTGTAAAAATGTTTAGATATGATTTAAATACCAACATGAACACTTAATTACAAACATATTTAACTCAGTTGCTAATTATGTAACCATAGGTTTGAATTCATTAGTTTAAATGTATGGATTTATAAGTAGGCTGACAACTGCTTGAATGAGAGGATTTTTGTTTCCAGTTATAGAACAGTTGAAATAACTGATGTATTTGAGTGAAGTTCTCAATTTCAGAACTGCTATCAAGATAATTTTGTGGGAGAATTTTGAAATTTTTTTTTCTTGTTCTTCAAGATGGAATACAGCAAACATTCCTCTAAGTTCTAGACAGAAATAATAACAAATATTTATCCGCAAAATGTCTTGAAAGTAATCTATTTTTCTATATATGTTGATAATTATTTCTGTGTACTGGTGAAACAAGCTGGCTACTACCATCTGTAATCTTCCTTTTCTGCATCTTCCCAAACATCAGAAGCAATATAGTCTAAATTGAAACATGCAAAATTTAATTAATGCCCATCCAATGTATTTATCAGATAATGATCATTGAAATATATATCATTTATAATTCTTCCATGACTAATTGGGATGGAATGGGATGGAATGGGATGGAATGGGATGGAATGGGATGGAATGGGATGGAATGGGATGGAATGGGATGGAATGGGATGGAATGGGATGGAATAGAATAGAATAGAATAGAATAGAATAGAATAGAATAGAATAGAATAGAATAGAATAGAATAGAATAGAATAGAATAGAATAGAATAGTTCAGCTGGAAGGATTTTCAAAGATGATCTAGTCCAACTGCCTGACCTCTTCAGGGATAACCAAAAGTTAAAGCATATTAATGATGGTCTTACCCAAATGCCCTAGAACAGTGACAGAAATGGGGTATCAACCACTTCTAAGAAGCCTGTTTAAAAGGACGAGTTAGTTATTTCAGCAGCATACTTCTTGTCAGCTGAGTTTGTTAGTTTTAATCCAAGTAGAATAGGCTATTGTGTAGTCTGAGATGGAATCTAGCCCTAAATTTTGAACATGTTCCAACAGAAACTGTCAGAAATACGCAGTTACAACAATCTATATTTGTCATTGAATTCTCCACGCTAGTAATAGTTGTTTCTTGTTACCAAAGCAACTATGTGCCAAATACATTCATGAAAGAACAATCTAATAACATGTTAGCTTGAAAAAAAATATATGGGAATAGAAAATCTCATTTTTTAAGTCAGTAATTTAAAGGGGTTTTTTTTGTTTGTTTGTTTGTTTTTTTTTGAATGGATATATACTATAGTGAGTATTCAAGGAAAATTTTCTGAAGAAATTATGTTCTCTCTTGCCCAATTCCATCTCAGTGCTGTTTTTCAATGTTTTGGGAGTACTTTCTGGTCAAGTGTGGCATATAAATATTAATGCAATATAATTTAAATATACAGTAGCACAAACGAACAAACAGATAAACTACTCACCAACTAAAATTTCTAAAGCAAATGACCAGGATTTGACTGTATCACTTTTGGAACAGTAAATTAAAGTCTCAGTTATGTGAAAGACTTCACAAAACCTCATAAATGTATTGCTGTAAATACTCTGTAGCTAGAGAGAAACAAAAGATTGTGAGATGTACAACAGGAATCTGAACCTTACCAATCTGTAATAATGCAGTATGCAAAAGTCATCTGGGTCTGAGACTCTTGCTCATGCTGTCTTGAAAATGCAGTTGAGATACCAAAAAATCTCCATTTCAGCACCAGGAATATATCTTATAGGAAATAAATCTAGTGAGAGCATGTGCCATTGGACAGATGGGAGATTTTTCAGAGAGCAAATCCTGTCAGAAAACAATAGAGATAAATGAAAATAAGGAACACCCACTTTGTTCTGCTCTTTGTTGAACTCAAGGCATAAAGGAAATCAAAATCTGGCACATGGACAATAAATGAGGTGCTTGCCTAGGAAAACAGGCTGTCCTGAGGACTACCAGTGAGATGAGAAAGGAGAGACCAATTCTTAACTTCTTTTTGAAGTTAAGTCTGAAGTCCAAACTTGGCTTAGCATGTGGGAAGAAAACTACAGGAATTTCTGCTAAATCACTAGGAGAAAGTAAGGTGACATTGCATGTCATACCTCAAGGAACACTTTGGATTTTATTGGTTCATATCTTCAAGTTTACCTAGGCACACAAGGCAAATTGTGAATGTCTGAAGTTCTGAACAGGTCTCAGAAGCATGCTGATCTTGGCTTATAGGCAGGAATTTTTATGAATATTCTAAGATTTCCAACCTCTAATCTCATTTTGTTATTAACTATTGCCTGGGAATTAATACAAAGGAAAAATGGGCATTCTCTGTAAGCAGAGACAAAATTCGAATGCATGCATGCAAAAAAAAAAAATTACAAATAATGACTAGAAAAGCTAATACAGTGAGAAATAAAAATCCTTAGAGCTGCAAAGTACTTGTCAGACTTTACATTTTTTTTTCTACGGAGCAACTATCTCTTAGAAAATATGGTATATGAATTCCAAGCAAAGAATGAGCTTTTGAAGCTTATGGATGTCCCACTAGGATATGGATCATTCCATCTAAAGCTATTGTTAGGAGAAAGGTCAGCCTCTAAGGGACTGTCTGTACAAAATCATGTTAATCAAGTAAAGCCTCTGGGGGGTAAATGACTATTCTAAAAAACAAGTATTTCTGTAAGGTCTTAGTTTATGAAATAGCTGGAAGTTTAAAACGTGGCAAAATGTGTGTTTGTAGATAATTTAATTAATGAGCTTTTCTATATCTCTAGTGGTTGTTCAGTTGGGTTCTTTAGTTTGTAGCATTTAAAAATGAATAGACATTCAGTATCTTTTACTTAGTGAAAACAGCTCTGGAGATATATATAAGCTGTTAATACATATTTACTTTTACAATCATTGCCTTGCCAGTGTATAACTTAGATTGTGAAAGGCTCTAAAATACCTTCAATATAGAATCATAGATTCATAGGTTGGAAAAGACCTACAAGATCACCTAGTCCAACCATCCACCCACCACCAATAACCCCACTAAACCACGTCTCTCAATGCTATATCTAAATGTTTCTTGAACACCTCCAGGGACAGTGACTCAACCACCTCCCTGGGCAGCCCATTCCAGCGCCTGACCATGCTTTCAGAAAAGTAGAAAAGTAGAAATTTTCTAATGTCCAGCCTAAATCTCCCCTGGCACAACTTGAGGCCATTCCCCCTTGTCCTGTCACTAGTTACAAGAGAGAAGAGGCTGATCCCCAGCTCGCTATAACCTCCCTTCAGGTAGTTATAGAGAGTGAGAAGGTCTCCCCTGAGCCTCCACTTCTCCAGACAGAACAATCCCAGCTCCCTCAGCCGCTCCTCATAAGCCCTGTGCTACAGACTGTTCACCAGCTTCATCACCCTCCTCTGAACCACCACTCTCTGGGCCCGGCTCTCCAGCCAGCTCCTTACCCAGCAAAGAGTGTACCTGTCCAAGCCACGGGCTGCCAGCTTCTCCAGGAGAATACTGATGGACACAGTGTCGAAAGCTTTGCTGAAGTCAAGGTAGACCACATCAACAGCCTTTCCCTCATCCACCAGACGGGTCACTCTATCATAGGAGTTCAGGTTGGTCAAGCAGAACCTGCCCTTCACAAACCCATGCTGGCTGGGCCTGATCCCCCAGTTGTACTGCAAATGCTGCGTGATCTCCCTCAGGACAATCTGCTCCATAACCTTCGCCGGCACCAAGGTCAGGCTGACAGGCCTGTAGTTCCCCGGATCCTCCTTATGACCTTTCTTGTAGATGGGAGTCACACTGGCAAGTCTCCAGTCTTCTTAGACCTCTCCAGTTGACCAGGAACGCTGATAGATGATGGAAAGCAGCTTGGCTATCTCCTCCGCCAGCTCCCTCAGTACTCTCGGGTGGATCTTGTCCAGCCCTATGGCTTGTGCCAGTCCAGGTGGAGTAGTAGGTCTCTTTATTCTGCTCCCCATCCAAGACTTCCAGGTCAGAGAGTAGAGTACTCTGAGGATAACTGGTCTGACTTTTAAAGACAGATGTAAAGAAGGCATTGAGAACCTCAGCCTTTTCATTGTCCTCAGTGGCCACATTCCCAGCCGCATCCAGGAAAGAACGGGGATTCTCCTTGGTCCTCCTCTTACTGTTAATATATTTGTAAAAGATTTTTTTGTTCCCTTTTATCCCAGCAGCCAAGCTGAGTTCGAGCTGGGCCTTTGCCTTTCTAATTTTCTCCCTGCACATCCTGACAACCTCTTTGTACTCTTTCCGAGTTGCCTGTCCCTTCTTCCACAGGAGGTAGATTCTTTTTCTCCAGGAGCCTCAGGAAAAGCCCTGTTCATCCACACCGGTCCCCTTCCCCGGATCATCTTGTGGCTCAGGGGGACAGCCTGTTCCTGCGCTTTCAGGACTTCCTTCTTGAGGAGCGACCAGCCTTCCTGGACCCCTGGACCCTCCCTACCAGTCTCCTGAACAATTCAAAATCTGCCCTCCGAAAGTCCAAGGTAGCAGTTTTGCTGTTCCCTCTCCTGGTTCCACCAAGAATCAAGAACTCTACCATTTCATGGTCATCCTATCCAAGGCAGCCCCCAATTTCCACATCTCCCACCAGACCTTCCCTGTTTGTAAACAGCAGGTCTAGCAGGGCACCTCCCCTGGTAGGTTCTCTCACCAGCTGCAGAAGGAAGTTATCTTCCATACACTCTAGAAACCTCCTACACTGCTTCTTCTGTGCCGTGTTGTATTCCCAGCATATATCGGGGAAGTTGAAGTCCCCCATGAGAACAAGGGCTGGTGATCGTGCAACTTCTACCAGTTGTTCATAGAATGCCTCATCTGTCTCTTCATCCTGCTTAGGCGGTCTATAACAGACCCCCACCAGGATGTCTGCCTTGTCAGCCTTTCCTTTGATCCTAACCCACAGAGATTCAACATTATCTTCCCCAGTTGCAAGCTCAATAACATCAATACACTCTCTAACAGAGAGAGCCACGCCACCACTCCTCCTTCCTTGCCTGTCCTTTCTGAAGAGCTTGTTGCCATCCATTGCAGCACTCCAGTCATGGGAGCGATCCCACCATGTTTCCGTAATGGCAACTAAGTCATAGTTTGCCTGATGCAGGATGGCTTCCAGCTCCTCCTCTTTGTTGCTCATGTTGCGGGCTTTGGTGTAGATGCACTTCAGCTGAGCCCCTTGCCTCACCCATAATCCTGATGCACCCCTAGGCACACCTCTTGCAGGGCTGGTTTTATCCCCTTCCCCCATCCTCTCTAGTTTAAAGCCCTCTCTATAAGCTGTGCCAGCTCCTGGGCAAGGATCCATTTCCCCCTTTGAGACAGGACAGATCTGTACGACCCTGACCCTGAAGTCATTTTGGATAAGTTTCAGGCTTAATTAATAAAGGATAATAATCAGAGGGGCGGATCAGACTGGGGAGTTTTCTAGAGATATCCCTGACCCGGGCCCCAGGGAGGCAGCACACCTCCCTACGGGTAGGGTCAGGCCAACATATAGGGCCCTCTGTTCCTCTCAGAAGGGAGTCACCTACAACGATCATCCTTCTGTCCTTCCTGGCGGAGGCAGTCTCGAGGCATGGAGTTCACCGCCTCACCCTAACCTACTTTGCAGGCAGACCTCCTCCTACATCCTCACTCACCTCTCTCTCAGGTTTCAGGGCCTCAAGCCTATTACACAGAGGCACCTGGGGAACTGAGGTAGGCCAGGATGGGGGTTACCTGCGTGGCCAAGCTGGGACTTGTTTCCATTCCTCCTCTTCTCCCAGTTTGTTTCCCTCAACTTGATTATGGCAGGTGAGAGAATCTGCCACTGTTTGGGGGATATCACTCAGGTGTCTTTCCTGCAGAGAGTTACACCAGCAGTCTATCTCCCGCTCACATTCCCTGATGGATCCTAATCTCCCCACCTCCTCCTTGAGCTCCACTACCATACTGAGCAGCTCATCCACCTGCTCACACCTCACACAGGTGGAAAGGTTATGTCTAAAACCAAATTCTAATCTGTGTTTCTGCTGAAATAAACATAAATCTTAAGTCTGTGTATTTCATATAGTATGAAATGACATTACTACTATTTTTATATTAGTTTTAACTTAGTTTTGGCATCAACATGAAAAAGTGTCCCTGAAATTGTTTTAGAAAACTACCACACAGTGTCAAAAATAGCGTATCAGGCTGACATCTTGACTGGGTTGTTGATCTTTTTTGACATAAGAATACATCTTGGTCCAACTGGAAACAAATTTTGTTCAATAAACTGGAAGAGTAAAACTTGTTGTCTGAATGTGGACTCACGGTAGTTTTGCAGACTAGAAAATCTGGATTTTAAGTTTTCGGTTAATAAACTGATTAAAACCTTCACATCGTTTCCTAAATTCACCTGATATTGAAAGCAAGACTGAAATGTACAGAAGTGTTTTAGAATCTATTGATTTGAACATAATTTAGTTATGATCACAAGAAATTTGATACCCATTAATGATAGTTCTATGGAATTATGTGCCTGGGAAAGACATATAGAAGATTTCAAAAATATTTAAGTTCTGTATTTAGTTCTGATAACTTATAAAATAGTAGTTGCAACTGCTTTATTATACTCAACATGTTACAAAGTAATCTTATTTGACTTCAAAATAGTTTTTTCTATACAATCATTCTTTTTAGCACTGGTGGAAGTTGAAGATTTTTTTATTTTATTTTGACAGATTAGATGAATATATGCTTTTCAGTGGTGCCTGGATTCTTTCAGAAGGGTAACATCAAACTTAAACTTTGAACAGAAAATAGAATGCAAGACCCACAAACTCAAAACAAAGGTAACATCAAACTTAAACTTTGAACAGAAAATAGAATGCAAGACCCACAACTCAAAAGAAAGTAGAAAAGAGGAAGCAGAAATATCTTATTGCAGTCTTCAGTATGCATAAATTAGTTTCACTGGAAATCCTGGGAAACAAATAAATATTGTTTTAATTAATTATATTCAGGTTGCATACTATCCCTACATGACTGCACACAGCTGATACGTACATTCATAATTCAGTTCAACTCTGAAGAAAGCCAATTGACTTTTAGGCTGGGATGGAGAGGGGAGCCAAGGTGACAGTACTGGTTGGGAATGTTTTCCACTTCTGCTCTATTCTTCAGTATGGAATGGATTCACATATTGATTAATTACCTTTACCTGCCTTATCCATTGGTAGTACCCACACTTGTTAGGCCATAATGTCTCACACATTCTTTTCTACCCTCATGCCCTATACTTTTATCAGTAAAACCTGGCTGCAGCAAAGCTGAGCACTCTCTCCCAAGGTGCTCTGAGAGAAATTCTTCAGGGTGCTGAGGAAAACAAAATTTGAGTAAGGGTATTGGTTCAGGAATAACTTCCTTGCTTGTGAAACTTAAAAACAAGGGTTCTAATCTGTAGATGCCAGAACAGAGATGCACACCATGTTCAAATTTAAGATCATCTCTCTGAAAACCTGGAAATGCAAATGTCCTTTTAAAACTTGTATAAAATCTAAGGCACACGCTATTGCATAAAATCACGAGTCTCTCAGAGCTATGTCCTTTTATTTCTCTCCCTCAGACTAGCTGAACTCCCTTAGGAGCTCCAGCAGTCTAACAAGTACATGTAATGGTTGTTTGGCTTTATGGCAACCTGGGAATATCATGGTGTTATACAAAATCATTTAGGACAATTTACAACTCAGAGTTCATTCCTGCCCAAAGATAGTAGTGACAGCAGAAATATGACATAAACAGGTCAAAGTCAGTGGAGTTCTCAGCTGACTGGAAGACATAAACAAGTTTGCAAATTGAAACTAGTTTTAGAGGATGTCATTCTCCCTTAAAATATGGCAAGATAACTATATTTCTCCAGTCCTGAACATCATGAGATATACACAAATCTCCCACAAGAAGAAGTCAAGAACCCATTGGCAGAAAAAAAGCATGAAGTAGATATTGCTAAGTATTGTTAAGAATGATTATTGGAAGTTTCTAGATATTCCACTGATAAATTAATAATATTTTATTTCCTACATCTACTTCAATCTGTTCGTCCTCTTTCAACCTTTGCTGCCTTACCATGAGTCCAAGCAAATGGCTAAACATAACTCTCTGGAAAGAAATAACAGTGGAATTTTGAGAGACACTGTTTATCTAGAATATGGCTAACACAATAGATGTATTCACTCATAATTACTGTCATAAATTACTACAATTTTAATGAATGAATTACAGCTGATTACACCAGGAAAGGTTGGCAGTATGTAGCATGATCACCTAGTGATGTATATTACAATAATGTAAAGTCTATAATCTGCAGACTATATCTGAAACATTAGTCCCTTGATGCTGGCTTTTAGCAAAGCAGTTCAGAATTTGATGACTCATTTATTTCCATCCTGTCTAGTTTTCCTATATATTGTGATCTTAATTAAAATATTCACATCACTTACACATAACTAGTTTTATGTCTATTCATGTACACTTATGTACACTTGTAGTTCTTTTCTACTGGAACTTGGCTGAAATAACTTGCTTTAATAATATGTAATTATGTTTTCTTATTATCAGTCGCTGTTTGAAAAAGCAACCATCTCACCGAGGCAGCATATTACAGATTTATTCAGGGAGTGCTATAACTGAAAAGCCCCTGTGACAGATAAAAACTCCAGATTTTACTTCTTTTATTAAGTTAAAATATACTGAAGCTACAATGAGAAGTCTATCACCACATTTCTAATTGTGGCTTTAAGAAGTTAAACTGTTAATTTTGTCTTCTCCTAATCAAAGATTTACCCAAGATTGCTCTCATTTGTCATACACCAGAACAAAGACAGTGCTAATTCAATACTAAGTGCCTAGAAGCATTTAGTCTTAGGGATTTATTTTAACAGACCCACAAAATACGTTTTTTGTCTTCTGATGTATAATAAATATTCAGTAATTATGGGTCCAAAAATTATTGCTGATGGAAGCTGGCATACCTTCATGCTCTTTGATGGAGATCAATCTTTTTAAAACATGAACATCTTGTCCCCAGTTAGCAACGCGCTGATGTAGATGCATTTGCATGCATTTGGGCACGTTAAGAATGAAGAATATTTTGGCCGGAAATCTTAACATCAGTATTCTCCCATTCAAATCCTTCCATGGTTTACACCCATCTCTTAAATGGAGACAATTCACTGTGTGCAATAAAGGAATCATTTCATCCTAATGAGTGAATAAAATTATCAAACTTGTAAAGTGGAGAATAATTAATTTATAAGAAATAATATTACATGACCCTTAGGATTTATATAAAGATGAATGCATCAAGACCAGTCTCAAGATTGGCTGCCAGTAGTAGCATGAGTCTATTTAAAAAAGGTCTTACTTCAATGTCTTTACTAAAATTAGGGTAACTGTTCATGGCAGATAGAAAAGACTGGCTCTGTATAGAAGTAAATATTATTTCTGGTACTTCTAGTAAAAGGCCATAGACTCTGTACTGAATGCAAGATATTTTCTGGGATTGTCTGGACCCAAGGTGATTACTTGTTTGAAAAATAGTCAAGAGACAATTATCAAAACTTGTTTATGTTAAACTTTGTGCATCCCCTGTGCAGTTTAGGTGTGATGCCCCTCAGCAGTCTTTGTGTAAAAAAGTTCTTTTGCTCACTGAGACTGAGGAATGCTGTCGCACAACTTCCAAACTTTGACTGGCAATCAATGTGAAAGAAGCAGACTGTTAGGGGGATATATAAAAGTAGCCCCAAGCTAACCTCAAGAACAAGGAAAGAGAAATGCCCACCAGGAATGTGACCTCTTGTCAGAAAATGCCTGTGTGTGTGATGAGGTGTAGGACCCTGAGAAGACAGGTAGGGTCAGCATAACACCACACTCAAGGCACAGAAACCTGGAACAATTTTAACTATTTTATTAATGAGATTTATCTCCTGAAGAAATAATATAGACTATTACTGCTAAGATAGCAATTGAAGCAAGAGATTCTTGTCTCTGTCTGTATGGTATGTTACTCACAAGATTTTCACTGCAGCAGCTCGTACCAGTCTCAAATTATTATTTTTCCAGATGCTAAAAATCCTAAAGATATGCTCAGTTTGAAGCATGGATAAGGAATAGATGATTGAGAAATCCTGAAGATTTTTTTGGAAACTCGTAGTTTTGAGTTCTCTAAGTAATGCAGTGTGCATTAAGAGATATGGATTAAGTAGTCTGATGGGAGTTTAGAATGAATTCTTCATTTCAGAACGATACTTCCATGACACTGAAAACATGAGTTTATATGCTGCCACTGTGTAATGGCTTCCACTAGCTTTGAAGAAACCTCTTCAGTCTTCCTGTTCTATTCCCATAGGTGGCCATGTTATATAAACGTAGAGGGATGCTCAGGATGTTCAAAATTCTCAAGAGCTATTGTAACTACCATGTATGATATTTAGCCAAATAACACTGTCTAGTCATTAATTACTCTTTGATGTACTGCAGTGGTTCATGACATATCTTCCTACAAGATTTTGCTGTTAAAGCATTCAAATTTCAAGTGATGAAAAAAAAAAGTGGAAAAAGACAGAAAAAAAAAAAAACAAACCCACAACACCTGGAACATTTCCAATTTCCAAAGCAGTTCATTATGCATCCAGGTTTCATCATAAAAGTTTTTAAAGCACACTTTCAAAATTCAGCTTCAAAATGTTCATTCTTCTTCTATGGTGGGTTAGCCTTGGATGACTGCCAGGTGCCCACTGAGCTGCTCTCTCACTCCCACTCCAGCTCAGAACAAGAGGAGAAAATATGATGAAAAGACTGAGATAAGAACAGGGAGAACACTCACTAATTGTCATTACAGACAAGGAAGATTTGACTAAGGGAAGATTAATTTCATTTATTGCCAGTTAATTACAGAGTAGTATAGTGAGAACTGAAAAACAAAAACAAAACAACAAAATAATAAAACCAACACACATACAAACTAAAACACCTTCTCCCCAACCCCCTCCTCCCAGGCTCAACTTCACTCTCAATTCTTCTACTCCTCCCTTCCTTGAGGCACATAGGTAATGGGGTTTACAGACAATTCATAATGGTTTGCCTCTGCTCTTGTTTCCCCTGCTTGATTGTGGGGTCCCTTCCACAGAATGCAGTCCTTCACAAATTGATCCAACCCAAGCCTTTCCCATGGGCTGCAGTTCTTCAAGAACTACTCCAGCATTGTGAGTACCATGGGGTGCAGTCCTTCAGGAATGGGCTGCTCTAGCATGGCAACTCCTGCTAGATCCACTGTTCCATGGGCTGCAGCTTCAATCTGAGGCCTGCTCCAGCATGGGCTGCGGTCTTCCTCAGGGCATATCCTCTTGCTCCAGCATGGCGTCCTCCATGGGCTGCAGGATGGATATATTCTCCAAAAAGATACTCCACAGGCTGCAGAGGAATCCCTGCTACAATGCCTGGAGAACATCCTTCCTTTCCTTCATGGACCTTGGTGTTTGCAGGGCTTCTTCTCTCCTAATTTTTGCACTCCTTTCTCACACAGCTTCTGTTCAGTATTTTATGGTTTTTAAAAAATGTGTTTGCAGAGGTGCCACCAGTGTCACTCATAGACTCAGCTTTGATCAGCAGCAGGTCCATTTTAGAGTCAGACAGTGATTATTATCTGCAGATGAGAACGTCTCCTGGTCTTTTATCATTACGGCCACCCTTGCAGTTCTCCCACTACTAAAACTTTGCCAGATAAACCCAATGTATATTCACATTTTCATTTTCTAAGAGTATAAAGAAATTTAGACATTTCTAAGTCTAAAAAGTATTTTACTTTTCAAAATACAGATATTTCTTAGTGATAGGAGTGATAGAATCTCATTTTTTGTTTGTTATCCTTATTTTGTATATTGGTTCTTTACTTGCTTGTGGGAATACAAGAAAGACTATTCAGAGCAGAAGCTATGGAGCAAGATAAACAGCATGAGAAAGCAAGGCTGAGAACCAAAGACATCTCCAGAAGAAGAGAAAAGCAAAAGGAACGACTCATGGCTCTGACTGCATCAGTGCCTGTATGCACGGTTAAGGAGCGTTTGTGGAATGCTTTGTTGACATGTAAAGGCACGTGGGAAAGTTAAAAGAGTGAAACTTGTGAATGTATATAAGGGATGTTATAACCTGTAATAAATGGTTTGGATTGTTCACATCTGAGTCTGTGCCTGATTGCCACACTTGCTTATTTATTTCATCTTCAGTTCCCTTTTTTTAATGATCCAATACAGTAACACTAGTCGCTATTTACAAATGGGAGTAAAAATCTTTCTTTTACAAATCACTTTCTTTTACAAAACAGCAGGATATGTAGCTGTATCCTAATACTCTCTTATTCGGGAGTCTTGTACAGTCTGAACCTGAAGTTTTGATGCTACATTTGAATAGATATTTAAGCTTACATTGGGAAAAAATGTTTTCCAATTCATAATGCTAAAACAATCCTCCTTCCCCTATGCCTTCTCTTTATTAATAAGCTTTAAATTGTCTTTTAACATTGTTATTCTCAAAATCTTGTTTATGAGCGAGGAGAAAAACACCTTAAATGTGAAGCCAAGAATTTATTAATCTAATTGGAATCTTGGCATTCTTAGTCAAGAATAATTGCTTTTTTAGGTCTAATTATTATATAAAATATACTTCTACATTGGAATAAAACCTTAATTATAGTAATAATACAAATACAATTATACTACACACACTTGCTTTCTGTCCTTTTTCCTAACATTACGCTTACAATTCCACATCTTTTTTTGAATTTCAGACTGCTGAAATGAGAGTTAGAGCAAGTCATCAGTCTCCCCAATCCTTTACTGGGAAAAAGAAGATGTTCATGTTGATGTTTTCTTCTTTCTCTCTCTAGTATCCACAATCCTGACACCTTTGTTTTCTTCAGTGGTCTTCTGTTTCATACTGCCTATGTTACTTACTCCTTCCTTGTACTCCTTGTTACCCCTAAAGCACCTAAAATTTTGTCTTGCACTTCTTTTAAATGACCACTGGTGAGGTGCTTCTTACCTTGAGGTCTCCAGTTCTAAGTTCCAGTCCTGTGTTTTATCATGCCTTGCCTGCAGTCTGCATCCTGTGTCCTCATTTCTCAAGGTCCTGCTATTACACCACTCCTGAACTGCCCCACATTGCATCATTTTATTAGAGCCATAAATCTCTACTTTTACCTGGAAAAACTGTTCTTTACTGACATCTACATAAAATTATACTAGTACTGGGCAAAGATGAACACCAAAATCTAGTTATCCTTAGCCACTTTGTCAATTACAACTCTTACTGTTACAGAGAAACCACATAAAACAAAGCTGCAAACAGGTCACAAAAAGTTCAGGCAGACAAAGCCTGACTAGGCAAGTCCTGGGGCCTTGCAAACTCAATATAATGTTTCTGACCAATGGCAATGACATTACTGGAGTTCACAGTTACAGCCTTCTCCACATGTCTGGCTCCATCCTGAGTTGCTTCCATCTGACTTTTTTTCCAACATTCTTGAATATTTTGTAAAGCCCCACTTTTAAGAAAAGAGTGAAATTGAGCTCTGACATGAATAAAAATTATAGGTGCTAGCTGCCTATATGCATCTGGGATCCCTGTTGTCCCCTGAGCTGCATTTACGGACGTCAGAAGACTTTGTCAGATCTGCAAACTCCAGCCAGGTGTCCGGATGATTGGTGTATCTGAAATAGCATTGTGTACCTATGTTTAAGAAATTAAAGGAAATCATAGCTCTCTACTTCTCTACTTTTGAGTTACGTATTACACATAAAAGATGTTGATGAATCACTGCCTTCATGCTAAAGGATGCTGAGGGTCAACTGCACAGACCTACAGATTCATTAGCTACCCTGAGGTATCCTAAACATCTACACTGTATGTACCTACTTAATTTTGAGTGTCTGCAGTCTGAACCTGGATCCAGTACTGTCTTCCACTCTTCTTCATACTCCTTAGTGTCTGAGAGGCATAATGGAAACAGAGAATACACTTGACCTCCTTTGATTATTACAGTGGGCTGTTACATGCAGACTCATTCCACTTGCTGCACTCATCCACTATAATTTGCTAGTACCAATTCAAGTATTCTAAGCACTGAATATTTCACTTTATTAGGAAAACTCATTCTTGAGAGATGCTGACACTGCAAGAAAGTTGTGTTTTGTTTTGTTTTGTTTTTTTTTTCATTTTCTTTTCTTGGCATTTCCAACTATTAGTTGCAGTTGTCATTTCCATGTGAGCACATGTATGACCTCGTGGTTTGCAGTTAGTTTATACTCTCAGAAAGATGCTTATATTAAGAGTTGCTTTTAGTGGTATGCCAGCTCTTCTTTACTACTTTGTTTGCCTCTGATCTGTAAGACAGTGCATAGTGCATACAACATCCTGACAGCAGGAATAGACAACAGCAACAAATAGGGACTTAAATACACTGCTTAAAATTTCAGTAAGTTTATTAGGCAAGAGATAACACCAAGTAACTTATTGTTTATGATAAGTTATAATATACCTATTTGCTACTAACAATTACCTGAACTAGATCTGTTCTTTAGATACACTTACATGTATATATGATTACAGTTTTAACTGTTATTTATTTATATGTGATTTTTTTTCAACATAACTACTTTAGAACAGTAATTTCTCTTAAATTTATTCACAGATAAAAAAATCAAACTACGTATTTGAAGTGGCTTTAATGTGTCAGTGGTACGTGATCTAAGTCTCAGATCACATGAATATCTATGATATGCAGATCCTTTGAAGCTCTGTAGTGATACCTACTAATTTCAAAGGATTTAGGACATGTTTCTATCTATATATATTAGTAGGATAACTTCTGTTTCAAAGAGAATTAATGTCCATATACTGATCTTTGAAATTTTCAGTAGCTCAGCTGTTCTGCTTCAGGAATTTTCATTTGCTGGTCAAACCTGGACCTTTTTTATGCTATTTTTCCTGTTGGTAGGAAACTTCTGCTGGCCAGCAACTTTATTTAGTCTGTGCATGTGGAAAATACTTTGAAGTAAGGAAACATGCCAAAATTAATATCACAATGAAATTTCATCTTATTGTTTCTTCTCAGTTTCTCCACATCTCCCATAGATGAAAGTTAAAAACTCAGTGAAGTCAGCAAATATGGGATATAACTAACTGTGTTGGAACAGACTGGCCAGCTCCAAACTTCAAAGCTTGGTCATTATGTACATTTCTCTGGATAAAATGCTGACTGTCAATCTTGCATGTGGAGTCTGTTTCTATCATGATTTGTCTTCCTCTTCAGTCTTCCACACTGAAAAATGAAAGGAGGGTTTGGTTAAAAAAAAGTCAGCAGCAATCATAGTACTCAAACAAGAATTGTACCATACATGTACAGAAAGAACAGACTAACTTAATTAACCTTGGGAAGTTACACTGCATCTACACATAGAAATTTTTTTTAAATTGTTAAACACTGTAATAAATTAGAAATTAGTTTCTATGTTTTGTTTCCTTATGGAGTTAAAAGCTATGTTTTTATTAGTCTTGATTAGAATTAATATTCAGCATTTATCATGATTATAAAGGAAATCACACATTTAGATAATTATGCAGACCACCTTCACTTAATTAATCTGAAGTAGAGTTGTTGTACAATTAAAAAGTGATAGATTATACATAATTTGCTTCCCTTTATATATTGCTGATTACTTTGAATTTATCTCAGAACATCCCTTACAGTTTGGAATTTGTGATTCCATTCAGCCTGTAACATTAAAAACTACAAAAATGACCTCTTAATCTCTTCCTTGTGTTTGTGTGTAGAAGTTTGTAGTTCACTGAAGCTAACAGATATTCTTTCATTAAAAAATTAATTGACATGGGGCTTGTAATGAAAACAAAAAGAACTGCAGTTGTTTTGCTAAGTAGTTTTGAAAAACAGTAACAGCAATGAAGAAAAATATTGTCAGTTTATTGTAATACAATTTTTCTCGGTTATGCGGTCACTACTGCTCTTGTAGTATTGGCCTCTGATAGCCATGCCAGCCTTCAGCTGGAGCCAAGGAAGAATTCTAGCCATAAAATGGATCTAGGGAGAAATTTCTCTTTTACAAAAAAGGTTTCAGGCAGTTTTGAAAGCTGCCTGAAAGTACTCTGCCTGATTTTCTGTATACTTTGCAACTTCATTATTCCATGTAACTTTTCTGGAGGTCCTAACATCAGCATCTTAGAGATAGTATGGGTTTCTTGCTAATAATGGCATTTGTATTCCTACCTGCTTTGTTTTTCGCTTCTTCTGTTTTTCTTGTTTATGCCTGTATGTCTTCCTCTTTCACAGGTTGTTTCCTTTATTCCAAGTAAAAAAAAAAAAAAGTCCGCTTATCAACCAATTTTAGCAAAATGATAGGAAACTATAAAGAGTAGTATGGTTGAGTAGCTGAGGCTGGGTAATTTCTCTGTGTGGAGTTTTGACCTTTATAGTCAGATTCCAGCTTATTGTAGCAAGTTTACTGTGCAGAAATAAAACAATCTGTTACTTTGGACAACAGCAATCATTCAGAAGCGCAGAGGGGTTACAACTGTCTTTTCATCACTTCAACTTCTGTAAATCACCAAGTTTTCCAGTTGTATAGAGAGTTTGCAAGAACTCAGATATGCATAAGTTTTCTGTTTGGCAAAAAAATTGTGAGATTTCCACTCCATACAGAGTGAAGCTGAGACCTGTTGAGCTTTTGTTGTATTTCATCACAAAAATAATTGCTAAAACTGTGGAAATAAACCAAGGAAAAGTGTATTCCTATGAAAGCAATAGAAACTTCTTAGGGGTAGGATCTTCTTTCTTTCCTTCCTTCTCTCTCTCTGTCTTTCTCTTCCTTTCTTCAAAGGAAGGACCAAAACATTCACATATGAAGTGTTAGTTTAGACTGATCAACATTTTTGTTGTTTAAGTTTATTTCATATTTAATAAAAATATATTTTGTTGCAAAATTCCTGGGCAATTAAAATTTTCAGTTTAAAAAGAAAAAAATATATAGCCCACTAAAAATCATAATTGCCTGGAAAAATATAATCATTCTGTGGTGCATCTTAGTTGGATAGAGTGCTATTATCAAAAGGATGAAATTGGTTAGATTTTTTCAGATGATGATTCAGATAGTTTTAATACAGTGCAAAAAGATACTGAACATATCTTTGGAATACTGGGTGTAGTGTTTTCATGGTGATTCAGCAGCAGTCTTCTGCTCTCTCTCATAGAAAATGGGAATATTGCTTAATCAAAGTGTTGGACCACATTTTAAGAGAAATTATAGATTCCTTAATCATTCAAAGCTAATGAGATTAGCTTTTTTTTTTAATATTTAATATTATTAACCTCCAAATCTGTGGCCTTTACATGTTGTCCTGTTGAATATACTCTACTAACATATCTATGGAGCTGAGAGTTAGTACATAGAGAAGTTTTGCCTTGGCATCTGACTAATCAAAAACACACTTTTACAGTTTCTCTTAAGGTTAATCTTTTTATGCATTACACCTCTTTTTTTTTTTTTTGATACAGAAATAATTTGGAAATTGATGTCTCTATCTATCTATCTCATTCCTTTCTCTGAATGTGTGAGATAAGTAATTTCATTAACTGAACCTTCTTAGAAATCGCCTAAGGATAATATTTCTTGAGCTAATTTAAACTTATGAAATACTGGAAATTTAGTGGCACAGAAAAATCTGAACTGGCTTCCTAGGTACAAATCTTTAAGAAGTTAATTAAAGACAGCTGGATGACAACTAAAGATTAAAAAAATTAGAATACCTCATACAATTTCTCTAATAAGATATAATTAATTTAGCATTGTTAATAGTAATCATAAAAAATAGAATAGCATCTACAGTTTTACTTCAAGTATCAGGACAATAAATGTACATAAGAACTGGAGTAAGAAATCAAGAAAAACATCACGCCATGAAAACAAAATAATGTTGGCAGACCCTACTAGAGATTACATTAAAACAGACCTATTGTTTCTAATGGTAGGAAATGAAAAACTATATTTGCATATATTATGTATTTCATATATGCAGAACAATATGTACTGAGTTAAGAAAGCGTGATATGTGAGCATATTTTTTTTATAATCATACCCTCAGATGTAATAAAATCATTCAGCATTTAATCAAAAAAAATCAAGTAATAGAGATCAAACAGTGCCCCAGCAGTGTGGAGATCAGACCTAATTTATTGTTTGTTACTTTCTTTAGCAAGCAATATTTCCAGTTGTTTTTTTAAAAATGTTTCTTTATCAGTAGGCAATCTAATCAAGTACATTTTACTGTGATGTTAAAAGATAAAAGAAGTGAAGATTTCTGGTTTTATATAGTAGAGTTGAGGCCAATATATCAGATTTCCCATAAAGACTGGTTATCAGAGCAATGTTCTTTTTGCACATGAAGTGTAAATGTATACTTGGAGAGGAAGATCTGCAGAATCTATTTAATTTCTACCACTGCTTAAGATGACTGATTCCTCTTTCACCATTTTGTAGGTATAGACAAGAAATTGTGATCAACTAAGAGAGTTTACCATTGCAGATTAATTAAATAAATATCTATAAGAAAATCCCCAAGTCTCACACACTATGAACTAAAAACAGCAGAGGATGAGAAATCCATCGTATATAGTAAGAACAGCACATACACTTCTAATGAATAAATCTGAAACATCACACCAGGAGGCCAACACTCTGGTAGGAAGATCATATTTAATGCACTTTATTTAATCAGTTTGATCACTGATGGCCTTAGTGTGTGATCCTTACAGGTTCCCAAATGAATCACATCACAGTAATAACATTATGTTTTTGTTTAATTCCAGCATTATTGCAGCTTTGATATTCTTATATTTGTGTTTATCCACGGTACTTTTTCCACACACAGAGTTGCAT
The DNA here is from genome assembly GCF_002078875.1 of Numida meleagris. Classification (NCBI taxonomy): domain Eukaryota; kingdom Metazoa; phylum Chordata; class Aves; order Galliformes; family Numididae; genus Numida; species Numida meleagris. Next base: position 120,592,163 of record NC_034410.1, read on the forward strand.
GTGGCCTATATTTGTTATTTATGATCTGCTATACTGTGCTGTTTTGCAGCTTGTGACAGATATATTTCAAGTAATAAAGTCATGGCACCAATTTCCATTTATTGTAATAAACATTTAATTATGCAACTAAAGAAATTTGCTCTGGCTGAAGATTTGACCAAATTTTTGGAAAGGATAAAATGTGAACATTCTTACAAAGCTAAAGTGATATTTTAGGTCTAAATAGTAAATTGATAAGAAAATGAAATAAAGCCACAACTTGTTCTATAATACATGATAACATAAAATGATAAAATATACATATATTTTTTGAATTTTTATAGGATATTAATCCAAGGAAGAGATTGTTTTATATAATCAGATGAGATAGAATCATTTATGTTGGAAAAGACTTCTGAGATCAAATCCAGCTATCACCTTACACTAACAAGACCATGGCTAAACCACACCCCTAAGTGACACATCCACACGTCTCTTAAATACCTCTAGAGCTGATGGCTACAACACTAGCCTTGTTACCCTCAAGCAGATCATCGCACTCACTCAACTTGGTGTTGTCTGCAAATATTACTGAGGGTGCACTCCGTCTCCTAATGTAGATAATTGGGAAAGATATTAAACAAAACTTGCCTTACTGCTGAGTTGTGGGGAACATTACTTGCAATTGGATGACAACAGGGCCATCCAGCTAGTATGTGTATCCGAGCCATGAGCAGCAAATTCTCCATGAGAAGACTGTGGGAAATACTACCAAATGCCTTGCTGAAATCCAAGTAAACAATCACAGGCTTTTCAACATCCACTAAACATGTTCTCTTGTCATAGAAGGAGATCAGATTAGTCAAGCAGGACTTTCCCTTCACAAACACATGTTGACTGCATCCAATCATCTAGTTGTCCTTTATATGCCACGTTTTGGCTGGTCTGCTCCACGACCTTTCCTGGCACTGAGGTTAGGCTGAGAGTCCTGTGATTCCCTGAATTCTCCTTCCTTCTTTAGCACTGCCTCACAAGAAACCGTGTCAACCAGGTCTCAAAATAGGCCAAAATCAGACCTATGAAAACCAAAAGTATCAGTTCTGCTGCCTTCTCTCTTTGCTTCTGCAAGGATAAGAACTCTGTCATCTCATAAACACTGTGCCTGAGGTAGTCTCCAGCCAACATGTCACCTGCAAGACTTCCCCTCTTAACAAACTACAGATAAAGTGGTGCAACTTCATAGCTAGTTCCCTAATCACCTGAGTCAGGACATTATGCTCCACACATTTCAGGAATTCTCCTAGTTTTCTTCTTTTCTGTTTTGTATTTCCAGCAGATGTCTGGGAAGTTAAAGAAGAATGAGCACTAGCAATTTTGACGCTTCTCTAGAGGCTTATGGAATGTTTTGTCTGCTTCTTCATCCTGGTTGTCTGGTCTATAACAAACTTCTACCACAATATCTCTCTTGTTGGCCTTTCCTCATATGCTCACATAGAGACGCTCAACTCTTTTATCACCACGAATAAACTTCATACAGTCCAGACCTTCCCAAAAAAAGGCTACCCCACCTCCTCTTCTCTGCCTAACTCTCCTGATGAGCCTGTACCTATCCATGTCAGCACTCGAGTCATGTGAGCCATCTCATTACATCTCACTGAAGCCTATGATATGATAGCCATGTTCCCCTTTCATATAGGTATTGACTATATATATATTCCCCATTTATATATGTATCTCTCCTGCTAGCCCTTGTACCTTCTAGTGTCCCTGGGCAGCCATTGGTAACACTGGCGTCAATGTTTAAAGCTTTCTTCACCATCTTAATATTCCAAAAAAGTATGACGAATGAATACCTGAAGATACATCTCGTCAGCAGAACGTAACATTTTCCTACGTCCTTTCTTCTTCATTAAAATTTTAAATAAAGTAATACAGATACAAAGTATTTTTTTCCCTTGGCAGCCTTTTAATTTTTGTTCTGCATATCATGGTTTGCTTAATCAAGACTATTTTTTAAACTATTCTCAGTGGACAAAGAAGCAGACAAAGGCATTGATATGACATTGTTTTTCTTTAAAATCGTTGACTTTTTTTGTGAGTATTGTAATGTCATTTCAAGTTTTATTTATATTACACTGTTCTTTAAACTGTCAACACAATAATGGACTAAATTTATGATATAGTAAGCAAGCCAAACTGGTACAAATGAATTTAAAGAATTTGAATTTTAGCATGACTGTCAAGACAGAACTCAAGACATTCTGAAAGCCTGTCCAATGCCTGATTATATTTTATTACAATTATTAAATTGTTTTTTTAATTAATTTGTGGTGGAATCTGAAACATCACAATAAAAATACCTACTCCCTCAAAAAATGCATAAATACATAGAGAAAATTATATTTGTATGAAAGTATTTGTGTGTATGTGTGATTTATATTTACACATATATACACACAAATTTATATATGTTCACACAAGTGTGTGTGTATGCTTGTATGTACCTATACCAACCCTCTCTCCAGTGTGTGGACAGATGCTGGTCTTCCTATTACCTAATTCCATTGTCGTGGAAGGCTGTGAAAAAACTGAAACATTGATCTGAACCACTATACATTTTGGGATGCAAGCAAACCACATGTTTGGCACAGCTTCTCCATCATTTCAGCTAATATTTTTGATAGTAGATGTTTCTGCTTTTCTGCTAGATTTGAACACTGAAAACATCTTCCCTTGTTCCCTTCTCTTCCTGAAATTAAACTGGTCTTGTGTGCATTATGTATGCTTTGCTGTTTCAACATCTTCTAGCATCTTTTTGCTGCCTGAAATATAAAAGAGATTTTAGAAGTTTTTCTCTGCATAAATTGTACTTCTCATACACTGGTTTACATTACCCATTTGAAATGTGCATGAATTTTAAATAATACACTATTGCCTTGTTGTCATTCCCTTCATGTTTAAACTAGTACAATTTTCTGTATGTGCATCAAAATTGCTTGATGCTTTTGGATAGAGAAGCTTGTAAAGATTTTCATGTCAATATAAATGGAGAAGTCATACAATAATCATGTTTTCAGCTGTAACAATCTTCAAGATTCATAGACTTGATACTGTGAAAAAAGCAAATTTAATTTTTAGCTTTTGTAGATTTTAAAGTAGTTTAGAGGACTACTGTAATGAAGAATTAATTTCTCTACATCTAATAGACTAATTCAATACTTCAAAGCATTGCATTTAGTATATAAGGCTAATTTAACATGCACTAGTCTCTCACTAACAATGATTAATGATAGAACATAAAAAATTGGATCAAATAGCTTTCTTGTTCTTTAGTTTCATCTTTATTCATAGAAAATGCTGTTTAACTGCTTAAAGGTTTGCACTTAATATTCATTTTTATAATTATAAATCTGTAAAAGGAAAGCTTAATTGTTGTATATTGTTAACCTGCTTCCATTAAATTAAGAAATGGAAATTTTGATATTTGCAATTGAACCTTAGTACCTACATTACATATGCCTGCAGTAAACACTAAATATAATAGTTCCATTTTTATTAAAACTGATTAATTTTTTTATGATCATCATCATTTTAGTTTAGGAGCAGTCAAACTCTTATTAAAGAAAATTCAGGGTTGCATTGTAAAAGGAAAAATATGTAAAGAAAAGGCAATTTGGGGGCATATATCAGAGATGAGATAAAGAAGACAAATTTGATCATTAGGGAACATAATTTAGCTCTGATTCTAAGTCATACCAAACCAGTCTTCGCTGTCTTTAAGACAAACAGTAAGCAGAATGAAGGAAACTGGATGATCTTGTAGGTCTTTTCCAACCTTGCTAATTCTATGATTCTATGAAACAACAAATAACAACAAGTGCACAGAAAAAAAGGGAGAAAGGGGAAGCAGGAAGGGGGAGGGGGAAATTGGGAAAGGGGAAGGGGAGAGGGGGAAGAGGAAAGGGAGAAAAGGGAAGGGGGAAGGAGGAAGAGACAGCAACAGCAAAACAGGAGTACTAGGAAAGGATGGGGTATAGCTTTGTGGGTATGACAAAAGCCCTGACATTAATCATATAGCTAATGGTGTTGAATATATTGAAAAAGAGTGTTTTGTAGATGAGAATTTGCTCTATCAGAGTTTCTGTGCTCATTGTATCTGTTGTAGTGTCCATGCAAATATATAGGAGGCATTACTTTCAGAGTGGCCCACATAGATGTAGCCCAAGACAATTCCTCTTCACTCAATGTGGTCCAGACATGCCAAAAGGTTCAACATTTTTGTTACAGGGAGAGTAATGTTCAGATATTGTATATTAATAGGAAGAAAAAAGCATAGTAAAATCTGTCAGGAGTTGCTCTGGATAATTTTCATAGAAAAAATAAAGGAGCTTTCTTATATATGGAGTTTTTGAAATTGTTGCATTTCTTGTAGAGCCTTTCTCAGGGCTTATTCATTTCAAAATAAAAAAAAATGTTAACAGGTATTCTGGTCAAAATACTACCTTTAGTAATTATATCAGCCTAAAATTCCAACCTATAGTTCTATTCCAGTTGTTTACAATATACTTTTCATTTTTCCTCGTGACTGTTGTGTATAGAATAGAGATTTCTGACTAGTATGCACTCATCAGCCTCCAACTGATAGCATTTTGAGACCCTAGGATACAAAGCAATAGAAGTTAAATTTAATAACATAAATTCCAATATTATTTATAGGATCTTTAATTGGACTATGATGTACATTAACTCATATGCTGGTACTTACTCAACATGAAAGTGAAGGTACCTCACAGAAACTAGCATCCAGCAGCTGTGCAAGTGAGCACCCAAACACACACAGGAGACAATGAAGATGTATGAGCTATTAACTGCTATTGCTTTCTTTGAATGATAATCCAAATTCAGGTATCGTTCTGATGACCTGCAAATTTAATGAGTGGTTTTTTAGAAAACCCTATAAAGAAGTTATTTAAACACTTGCTCTGTGGGAACAGCCTTGGGAGACATTCATTTTATCTAAAGTGAAACGCTGGTCATGTAGATCTCTCTATGCCTAGCCACTCTCACTTGCCTTCACAGGAACTGCAGGAAAAATAAGGAATTTTTGGAGTACAACTCAGTTGATCTATTTGAGGTACTATTACAATATACTAATTCATATTCTAGAAAAGGCTACTTATTTCTGAAGATCATAAAGGATGGTTTGTTAACTAGTTCAGATATCTGAACATATTCAGAAGAAAAAATCAAAAAATCAATTTCCTGTGTCTACAATCTCTGCATTCCACTTTATAATCCAGTTTAGATACTGTTGATTTGTATTCACTAAGATAAAAATTACTATTCTCTGTGGAGTATATATTCAGGACTGGATCTTGGTTGCTATAGTAATATTAATTCTTTCAGATTTACATTCAGGTCTAAAAATATTCTAGAGAAAGGAAAAAGAAAACAACTTTTTTTATATTTAGAATGCTTTGTTCATAAAAACATAAATAATTCACTTGTCTTTGCCCTGGGAATTTTTCTATATAGTTTTTCTTACTTTTCCATTTTTGCAGCTTCTGAAATAATACTATTATGAATTTTAGAGCCATGAATAAATGTTTGAAGGAATTTCTATTAGCAGCCTTTACGTACTGATCTAAACAGCTGTTGCTAGGGCTGCTTTATTTATTTGTTTGTTTATTTCCAAAGTATAATTTTAAATAGAATATTTAGTTTGTCATGTTTCAGCTTGACTTCTCAGGTGAAAAGACAAAGTTCCAGATATTCATTGCTGCTAACGAAGTACAGGGGTTACAAGGAAAGCTATGCTGTCTGATCATAAACATGATCAGACATGCTGCTTCTAAAGTTTTTTGCCTGAATTTAAATAAATATGATTTTGAAATCTGCTGAAAACCTGTTCATATTTCTTTTAGGGCACATAGACCTTCATGTACATGATGTCGCTGCCAGTGGATTCCAACAGCAATTCACCATAAGGTTGATGCTGTCCATTTTCGTCTTTGAGAGAGGAAATGAATAATGCCTTTATTTTGTTGCTAGCTAGTTAGTGTTATCACTTTATTTATTATGTGATATAAATACTTAGATCTTATGGTGCAACTACTGCAATAATTGCACATGTTAGCTTTGAGTATGTGTGTGGAGAATGCCAAAATCAATCATTTTTGAAATCTGCAAAAATGGTAGGATCACAGAATCATGAAATTACCAAAGTTGGAAAAGACTTCCAAGATCATCTAGTCCAACTGTCCATCTACAACCAGTATTTCCCCACTAAGCCATGTCCCTCAGTACAAAATCCAAATGCTTCTTGAACACCTGCAGGGACAGCCCGTTCCGGGGCCTAACCACTCTTTTTGAGAAGTTTTTCCTAATCTCCAACCTGAATCTCTGCTGGTGCAACTTGAGGCCACTCCCTCTAGTTCTATCAGTAGTTAGGCAGGAGAAGTGGCTGACCTCCACCCTACCACAGCCTCCCTCCAGGTATTTTTAGAGAGTGATAAGGTCTCCTCTGAGCCTCCTCTTCTCCAAAGAAAACAATCCCAGTTCCCTGAACCACTCCTCATAAGGTCTGTGCTCCAGACCCCTCACCAGCTTTGTTGCCCTTCTCTGGACATGCTCCAGGGCCTCAATGTCTTTCTTGTAGTGAGGGGCCCAAACCTGAACACAGTACTCAAGGTGTGGCCTCACCAGTGCTGAGTACAGAGGGAAGATCACCTCCCTCCTCCTGCCAACTACACTATTTCTCATACAAGCCACGATGCTGTTGGCCTTCTTGACCACCTGGGCACACTGCTGGCTCATGTTCAGCCGAGCATTGACCAGCACCACCAGGTCCGTTTCTTCCACTCAGTCCTCCAGTCACTCTGACCCGAGCCTGCAACATTGCTTGTTGTGGCTGAAATGCAGGACCCAGCAAAGTAGCAACACAGCTCTTTAAAACCAATCTGCTCTATTGTCTATTCAGCCCAGCACAGACCATTATTTTATGTGATTTTACATTTCCAAATTTTTTTTCCAATGCTATCAATGGTATATGGACCTGGTTCGGCCTAGTTCCGTGACTAATGGGGCTGGAGACCCACGGGCCCACGCCCCGTGAAAGTGAAAAGGGAAAAAGGGTAGGGAGATGGGCCTGAGAACAGAACCACAGCAATGATCTGAGGAGAAACAAACTAATTTACTAAATAAGATATCGGAATGCAAAATAACACAATATAATACAATATAATCACAATTTAAGCTAATAAATCCAATACAATGAGAGTGAGTGTCCAAAATTAAGGTAGTCCTTACTCTAGTGCTGATGGTGAGATGGCTGGGGAGCAAGATGCTGCTGGGATGAGAGATGGGATGAGAAGAAGGGAAGTCCTGTGATCTGTGAACATTTTTATCTTTCCCTTTGACTGGAAAACGGTAACAGGGCAGCAAAGTCCTCTGGGGAATGTAGTAGTTCTTCTCTTCTGAGAACCAGGTACATACACTACATGATGTTATGATGCGGAACACCAATAACCAAAAATAATAAAACCATGACAAATGCCTAGATTGTTAAAAATAATGTAGAACTATCACAAAAATCCTTTCAAATTGTTCATAACTCAAACTAGAGGAGATACAGTAGGCATAATTTAAAAGGTAGTGTTTGTTCACTTGAAATTTTATGTTCCCATTTTCCAATGGGAAGTAATGATGTCTGACAAATATGTTTTTTGTTGGTTGGTGTGTTCTGTGAGAGTTACTCTTTATCAGGTTTCCTTTTATTAATATTTTTTAAGAAGGAATTTCTTTAAATTATTCTGTAAATAATCTCTATTATCAGTTCTTTGTGCTGCCTCAAAACAAATTATCAACTTAGAATGTTGTTCCACAGTCCTGCCTAATACTGCTTGTGTGCCTATTTCTGGAGAAGGAAAGAAAAAATGGAGAACTATGAAAGAAATCCACATTTCAATCTTAACTGGAACAGATATTTCCAGTGCATGTTTATGAATTCTTGGGGAATCTCTATGGGTAATCTCTCCTTGGCTTCACACTAAAAATTCTATGGATGAAACTCAGAAATCCTATTAAGAGATTTCCTTTCAGATATACACACTGTGAATAGCACACAATGCTAGATTAAGGAAGAGTGAAAGTATATTATTATATTACTGTATATTTCCTAATTCGAAGCTAGTATGGAACTATAAATTGCATTCTTAAATATGCCAGTGACAGCTGATATGCATTCCTGCTGTGTCACTGTGTTGTGTCCTGCCACAACTGGCCAAAGCATTTTTATATGATTTCTACAAAACCATCGGAATTTTAGCGATGAATAATGCTTATGGAGTATTTATCCTGCTTGTGCAGACTTCATCTACAGAGATACTGTATAAACTGGCTACCACAACCAAAGTCGGTTGTGACAAAATAACAAGGCTCTTTGCTTTGGTGCTTCACTTGATCAACAGAACATTGAAAATGCATCACAAAAGAAAAAAAATGAATTATTGGTATTTGACAATATTTTTGTATTGTCATGCTTCTACTTTTGATATGGTCAATTTAGAATCATAGAATCATAGATTACTTTTTACCTAGTACAATATAACCAACACTTCTAGCAGAGAACACACTCCTCCTGATTAAGAAAATATGGTTAATAACTGAATGTGATGTAAACAAGAATTAAATATTTTTACTTTAGAAACATTCTTGGAAAAAATCCTCTTCTTGCTTCCTTCAAAATCAATGCTTTGCATATATCCTTGAAATATACAACACAACAGCCTCTCTCAATATATTTCCTGTTACTAACCCTCCACTACAAGGCAATATGCAAACATGACTCTGATATCACTCGCCATCACTACTTGGTAATCCCTTCCCCCTCTCTTTCCTTTCTTTTTTCCTCTAGAAGTTATTAAGTAATGCAAGGATTATTTTGATTTCTTCTAATATTGCATAGTTTAGCCACACAGCTTAGCTAGATATAATTTTAAGAGTGCCAATGCTTTTAAGATAATTGTATTACAGAGTTTCACATTAAAAGTAATGGTTATATTTGGACCTTCAGTGTCATTTTACCTTAATCTAACCATGGAGATTTGCAAATCTGGTCACCCTTCCCTCTCTTCACAGGCAGGATATGACACCTGCCAGAAAATGAATAGTCAGATGATTATACATTTAACACTTTTTCCTTTACAAACATCTTAATCTTTCTCATCTAATTTTTAATCAAAGTTTTAAGCACTATAGATGCACAATTTGTAGAACATCACTGAATTCTATCATATTTCTAAATTTGCTTCAGAATAATTTTCCTGAAGGTCAAATCAAAGATTTCTGTGAATGACTTTGTACCGTGGAGGAAAGGCAAGGAGGAGACTTTCTATTGCTAATGGAATACAATTCCATTTTGAATTGTGGAAGAAGAAAGTTGGGTTTGTTTGTTTTCTTTTAATGTATTGCAACAGCAAGACATTACTTGCCCAGCAGACTAAATGAATCAACTCTCAGGAGGTGGCTGGACATAAATCAAGACTTAATGTTTTCTAAGGCATTAGTGTTTTCTTGAAACCCGTGTTCAGATAGAGAACTTTTTTGTAGTTCATTTTGTCAGGCTTCTCTGATTTTTCTAAAGAATTTGTGTGGTTTTTTTTTTTTTTAATAACAACAAAAGTAAAAGTCAGTTTCTTATATTTTAGATCTAAATTGATCTATATTTCTATTAATAAATATTTCAAGCCAATGATACTGTAGAATATTTAGGAATTTGATCTGCGGCCACATAGACATATTCTGGATAGCTGATCTATAAGATGGAATTATAAACAGATGATACTATAACAGCAATTACTGTTATAAAGTAGTGAAATATTTCAAATGGTAGTTATTAAGGATGATTGTTAGATTGTAGACTCTTAGAAGACATTTCTACATGAATACAAATGAAGATTCCTGGTTGACTACCTTTATTTTCCCAGTGAATATCATACCATTCCTGCCAAGATTCTAAAGACGATCAAGATTTTCAATAGAAACTCATTAATTACTGAAAAGAAAGTAACCTGCTGATTAATATTCCAGTAAGTTTACTAACATTCTGGAATAGTGAAACAGTAGGAATTGGCTCAGTATTAGATATATATGATTTCTAGTGACTTTATTTTACTCTCAGAAGTGATATAGCATGGCTCCTACATCTAGAAAAGCATTTATTTCCATCTCACTAGCTCTGATTAGCAGATTGGGTATAATACTGAACCATCTCAATTCATTAGAAGCATTGTTTCTTTTTCTAGCCTTTATTGGCTACATGAGGGTTTGAGGAGTAATAATACCCTTGTCCTAAGACCTGTGATAAAATCTGATTGTCACGCTCAGCAATTTGAATTGTTCCTGTGTGACAACTTCATTGTCATGATTCTGAACTAAGCCTGAGGTATTTCATCCAGATCATGTGAAATAATTGAACAGTAGGCACTAATAAGACTTACACATTCAGGATGTTGTAAATTTCCTGGATTTCCATTGCTACACTTTATTATGTCTGGGTGATAATGAAGTCTATAATTATAACAGACTTCTTTGCATTAATGTTTCTGTTCAATTTCTTTTTCATGAGGAAGCAATTGCTGAATTTCACAAGTTTTGGGTGGGAGTTAGGAACTGCCATCACGTTAGCATTGCCATGGAAAATTAGATGTATATTTCACCTTCCCTATTTCACTTTCCCTCTAAACTTGTTTATTTAGCAAAATTTTGCTTCTCCTTTTTATTTTCATTTTTTGAACTACAATACAAACATACTTCATACCAGTATTCTGGTATGAATTTATATTAAATATTATTTCCACTTAGATTTTGTCTCAAAGGATGGAGATTTAAAAAGATTTGCAATATGTAGCGCATGAGTCTTGCCAGAATGTATATTGAAATCTATCCACAAAGTAATAGGAGAACCTCATAATTTGTGCCATAAAAGATGCCTTATTTTAGAACTTGGAAAAATTATAGTCTCATTGTAGATAGCAAGTGATGCTTTGTGGAGAGAAATCCAGATGATTTTCTTATATAAAGGTGATCACGACTTTTGAATAACACTAAGGCTATTTGAGGAGAAAAATTTTTAATTTGTGTCCAAAACAATTTGCAAATTAGCTCATAATATGAATATGATCAAATGATGTGATCTTAAACACTAGCAATAGGGTGTTTTACTCCCGCTACTGATGTTTTTTTTTTTTTTTTTAATATCAGAAATACATTTCTAATGCATGCTATTTAAAATTTTGAAGTGTGAACACTGTATATTCATTTATTACATTATCTCTCTCTATACTGCCAAGAAGCCAATATGTTAAATGTGCTTAAGTGCGGGCTAATAGCTAAGTGCAGATCATGATTCTAAGCTGCTTTTTGACACAGAAAACCAAGTGCACATAAGCAGAGCAAGCTCTGCATACTCAGTTTCGTATCAGGGTACTGAATGACCTGGGTTGTTCTGATAGTTGAGGTCATAACAGAATTTCTACTCTGTATGAATTAAATGGCTGCTTTTGCCATTCCCTCTCCTTTTGAAATAGATTAATAACTTAAATATTGCCAGTGCAATATTTATTAGATTTTAAACAAAAATTGTGGATGGAGAGCCTGATGCTTAGTGAGGGAATGCTGAGAAGGAAAACAGAATTTAGGAGCAACTCTTTTTCCCTGTTCTTCATGCTCATATGCCAGTAGAACTTGAACTCATAGTATTTACCATGCAAGCTTCACGTGATAACCACAACTTCATTACTTCCTCTGGTTCAAAATGTCTTTGTTTCTGTGAAGTAAATAGGAAGGCACAGTTTTGTACTGAATTTGACTTGCAAAAATCATCTGTTCAGGCACATAATCATACATCTCAGAAAAACAAAGTTGTCATACGCAGAAACAGATACTGTAACCCTGGATTATATTCAACAATCATCATGTCTTGCCACAGAGGATTAAACATCAATCTGAATTCATAATGAAATAGGATGATGGGCAGTATGAGTCATCAAAAAAAAAAAAAAAAGGGAATTAAATTATGAAGATAGCAAAGCAAATGGCCAAATATGAGGTTTCACTTATTTAATATTTTTACAAAATATATATTTATCTGAAAACAAATTGAAGTTTACTTAGTGTTCTTCCCAGTGTTTAGTTTTTTTCTTATTCTAATTTTCTGTATCATTCTAATTCATCCTTTTAAATGATAGGGTTTTTTTCTTTGCAGTTTGTGTATGTATTTTCTGTCTTTCTACCTGGATAAATATTATATATGTATATGTGTGCCTGCGTGTGTCTGTGTGTACACACACATATATATAACGTATGTTTCTATGTCTTATATATCATATATAGGCATAAAAGTGTATAAGTATTCATAGTATGTACATAAAATTTATATATAGATGTATATAATATATATATTTATATATGTTTATATAAAAATCTGTGAGCGTATGTGTATTCACATACAAATACATTCAAAGTAGCAAAAATTAGAAATGTACATCTTCCAATATGAAACCTACTAATTTAGAGCTTTTTTACTTGAAAAATATTCATATATCCATTTGGACCAGTTTTATCTAGAATGTGGACATCCACATATATGCCTATTCTGATGTAGTTGGTCAGAGATACACTGTACTCCTGCTATGTTTAGTGGAGAACTAATCAATAGCGTTAATAGAGTTTTAGGAAGTGAGTCATCTCAGCCCCGTGAAGATACTTACTTTGGTTCAGATAAATAGCAGCTTTTGTCTCATTTACTCTATTGATTAGATCTCCACCATCTACAGTAGTCACTTAGACAACTCACATCTACATTGTAGGCAACAGATGTTAGGTGAAATGAATTCTCTCTTTGTCTGCTAAGGTGTGTGGTCTTTCACTCTGAGTAGCACAGAAAATGGAAGTGCTATAAATTCCATCCCCCACACAAGTATACACTGATATAATAAACAGTAGTGATCCCCACTTGTCATGAGAATATGTACTCGATGTTCTTTGTGATTATTTTAAATAACAAAAATAAACAAAATTCAAGGATCCATACTGAAGCCAGCGAAATGTGTATCTGAGAACAAAATACTTAGCAGTGTTTGCTTGTTGTTTCATAAATAATTCAAACATTGATCTTGCTCTCCACAAATGGTAATAAATCACAAGCTGAAATTGATTTTACCATGTGAGAAGAAACTCAGGGTCATAAACAGAGAATAAAATGTCTAATATAAAATAAATAACTTTTATAATTTATAATTTGATAAGGACATACTGGAGAAAGTTCAACAAAGGGCTAAGAAGATTATCAAGGGTTCAACAAAGATTACCAAGGAAATGGAACATCTTCCACGTGAGGAGAGCCTGAGAGAACTGAGACTTCAGCCTGGAGAACAGGAAGCTCAAGGGTATCTTAACAGTTTGTCTAAGTATCTGATAGAAAGGAACAAATAAGAGGGAGCCAGACTCTTCTCAGTAGTGCCTGCTAACAGGACAAGATACAATGAGTACTAACTAAAACAAAGGAAATTCCAGCAGAAAACACAGGAAAATATTTTTAAATAGCAAGGGTGGTCAAACACTAGAACAAGTTGCTCAGGGAGACTCTGAAGCCTGTAGCTGATCACGCTTTGAGCAGGAAAGATGGACTAGATGATCTCAAGAGCTCCCTTCCAACCTCAACTATTCTGTGCTTTCCATATTCATTTTATTACTTAATTGAGACAGGTAATAAGTAAAGAATGGAATTATGCACTTCACAGAATCACAGAATTTTAGGGGTTGCAAGGGACCTTTAGATATCATGGAGTCCAACCTCCCTGCTAAAACAGGTTCCCTACAGCAGATCGCACAGGTAGGCATCTGGGCAGTTCTTGAATATCTCCAGAGAAGGAGACCTCTCTGGGCAGCTTGTTTCAGTGCTTCGTTACCCTGACAGTGATGAAGTTCTTCTTTCTGTTAGGTGGAACTTCCTGTGTTCCAGTTTCTGCCTGTTACCCCTTGTTCTGCTGTTGCTTGCTACCGAAAAGAGTCTGCCGCCATCAACTTGGCTCCCACACTTGAGATGTTTATAAACAGTGATGAGATCTCCTTTCTGCCTTCTCTTATCCAGGCTGAACAGTTCCAGGTATCTCAGCCTTTCCTTTTACAGGAGATGTTCCAGGCCCTTAATCATTTTTGTGGCCCTTCAGTGGACTCTTTATAGGAGATCCCTGTCTTTTTTGAACTGAGGAGCTCAGAACTGGACACAGAATTCCAGAGGTGGCCTCACCAGGACACAGTAGAGGGGGAGAATCTTCTCCCTCAACCTTCTGACAATGTTCTTTTAAATGCACCCCAGGATAACATTGGCCTTCTTGGCCACAAGGGCACACTGCTGGTTCATGGACAACCTGCTGTCCAGCAGGACACCCAGGTCCTTCTCTTCAGAGGTCAGCCCCTAACCTGGACTGATGCATATGGTTATTTGTCCCCAGGTGCAAGATTATGCTTGCTCTTGTTGAACCTCATCAGGTTCCTCTCTCCCCAAAACTCTAGTCCATTCAAGATTTGTTGAATGGCAGCACAGCATTCTGCTGTGTCAGCCTCTCCTCACAATTTTGTATCATTTGCACATTTGCTGAGGGTAGGCTCTGTCCCTTCATCCAGATCATTGGTGAAGACTTTGAACAAGACAGGCTTGGAGAGGAGTGGCTGGAAAGCTGCCTGATGGAAAGAGACCTTGGTGTGCTGATGGACAGTCGACTGAATATGAGCCAGCAGTGTGCCCAGGTGGCCAAGAAGGCCAAGGACATCCTGGCTTGGATCAGGAATGGTGTGGTGAGCAGGACTAGGGAAGTCATCCTGCCCCTGGACTCGGCACTGGTGAGGCCTCATCTCGAGTACTGTGTTCAGTTTTGGGCGCCCCAGTACAGAAAGGACATGGAGGTGCTGGAGCAGGTCCAAAGAAGGGCAACAAGGCTTGTGAAGGGCTTGGAGAATATGCCCTATGAGGAGAGACTAAAGGAACTGGGGCAGTTTAGTCCGGGGAAGAGGAGACTGAGGGGAGACCTCATTGCTCTCTTCAAATACCTGAAAGATGATTGCAGTGAGAGCGGGGCTGGTCTATTCTCAGTGGTGACAGGTGACAGGACAAGGGGAAATGATAGTTGTGCCAGGGGAGGTTTAGGTTGGATATCAGGAAAAACTTATTTACAGAAAGGGTTGTTAAGCACTGGAACAGGCTCCCCAGAGAGGTGGTTGAGTCACCTTCCCTGAATGTGTTTAAATACCTTTTGGATGTGGTGCTCGGGGACATGATTTAGCGGTGGGTTGTTAGAGCAGTATAGTTGGGTTGTGGCTGGACTTGATGATCTTGAAAGTCCTTTCCAACCTGAGCAATTCTAATTCTAAGACCCAGCACCAACCCCTGAGGAACACTGCTAATTACAGGCTTCCAACTAGACTCTGTGCTACTGATCATAACCCTCTGAGCTTTGCCAGTCAGTTACTTCTCAACACACCTCACTGTCTACACATCTATGCCATCGTTTCTAAGCTTCTTTAGAAGGATGCTGTGGGAGACAGTGTCAAAAGCCTTGCTGTAGTCAACATCCAGTGCTCTCCCTCCATCTACCCAGGCAATGATGACATCATGGAAGACTACCAGACTGGTGGAACATGATTACCCCTTGGTGAATCCATGTTGACTACTCCTGATAACTTTCTTCTCTTCCTAATGATTGGAGGTGGTACCCAGAACAAGTTCCATCACCTTTCCAGGGACAGAGGTGAGGCTGACTGTTCTGTAGTTGCCCAGATCATCCTTCTTGCCCTTTCTGAAGATTGATGTCACATTGGTTATCCTCCCATCTTCAAGGACCTCTCCCATTCTCCAAGACCTCTCAAAGATTATAGAAATCACTTCTTCCAGCTCCCTCAGTACACATGGGTGTACGTGTAGATTATAGCTAAAAGCTCTTCGACCAGGTCCACCTCAACCAAGGGGAAGTCTTCTATCCTCAAACTCTCTCTCTTACCTCCAGGGCCTGGAATTCCTGAGGGCAATCTTAGTAGTAAAGACTGAAGCAAAGGGAGCACTCAGTATCTCTGCCTTTTCAGAGATCCCCGTTACCAGGGCACTCACCTGATTCAGTAGTGGACCCACACTGTCCTTAGTCCTCCTTCTACTACTGACTGATTTAGAAAAGCCTTTCTTGTTATCCTTGTCTTCTTTTGTCAGATTTAATTCCAAGTGGGCCTTAGCCTTCCTTGTTGCATCCTTGCAGGCCCTGACCACATTCCTATATTTGTCTGAAGTGGACAGGGCTTTTTTCCACATTTCAGGAACCTTCTTTTTCACTATGAGTTTAACTGTGAGCACCTTGCTCATCCATGCAGGTCTCATGCATTGAGCATTTCAGAGATTTGATAGAAAAAAAGATGTGGTTACAAATAAAAATCTTGATATTATTGTATAAAGTGATTAAATTTGGGTATTTCCTATCTTTTGAGTTCTTGACTTCAAAAATTAAATGTTCCGTTAGCATTGGAAGTGAACGATACCTTGGTTTTGACTGGTCTCTATTCAAGCAAAAAAAATGTTCTACAGAATATTCTTATTCATCAAAGTAAAACTTTTGCTAACAAATAAAAATTTCTGTTGTAGGTGATCTTTGTTTCATTTCATTATCATAATGAAAAATAATAGTGTAAGATTTTGTTTTGTTTTGGTGGCCTAATGATGCCACTTACAAAATTACTGTAGCAAAGAAATTGTCTCTGTCAAGTTGATATTAGTTTCTTAAAATAAAGAAAAGGTGATAAATAATTGGAACAGGCTCATGTGCTTTAAGTATTACAGACATATAAAAACAGCTTAAAGTGAAATAATTTCCCCTGAGACTGGGAAGATTAGTAGTATTATTAAGATAGGCTTTTTTCCTGGTCTTCATATCTTTTCCTTGCAAGGGTCTTTTCTCCCTGCTTTACTCTTAGAGCATCTTTAGCCTTCATTTTTTTCCAAGGTGCTCTTAGAAAACAAGGTTATAATTTCAGCATTAAAATGAAGTTATTCATTGAGTCATGCTAGTTTTTACTTTGTCTAAGCTTTATACAAAAAAGAAAAACATGCATGTATATTGTTTTCATGATGATGGTGATAATAATCTCAACATTTTATAGGACATCCTGAACCTTCAGGTTTTCTTTCCAGATGTTTTCTTGTAATTAGCCTTATTCAGTTGAAAGTCATTTGTTTGTACCATCCAATATACATAATTTAATCAAAGAAATCAACATTCGTTCATCTGTTCAGATGAATTAAAAATCCAGTGAAACCAAAAGGAAATTTTTGCAGCCACTGCTTTTAGGCTTTAAGACCAAACCCAGTGTTCATGAGTAGATCTTTAGGGTAACAAACCAGGGAAAGGCATGTCAAAAACATTTCTTTGTCTGAAAAAATAGGTTTTACTAAGAACTATGTTTTAACATGCTATTTTTGATCACTTTTTGTAAAGCTACTCACACAAATCCATGCCATGAAATAATTGCACAGGAAAATTTTACTTTAAACACACATTTAGCAATCAGATCAAAGAAAAAAAAACATCAAGCAGTAAGTGGAAATAATTTAATACTTAGACATCACATCGATTTGACTGTCTTTATTTTTCAAGGGCAAGATTTTTTTCTACGGTGTTAGTGAAAGCTACATATTGCAAAGTGCTCTGCCACAACACATAAGGCTCAAAGTCTCTAAAGCAATAATGCAATCTAGCTTGAGAAACTTTTATGCATTTTAAGTGTTCGCTGATCAATTTACTTTTTTATTCTAGTTCCCAATTGGCATCAAGTTCCTAATATTTCTTATGGTTTTTAGGGCTTGCTTATTTCACTTCAGCAAGAATAGCTTCAGGAACTGGAGGGTGCTGATAATAGGAGCCATATTGTTCAAGATAGATGGTGTAGTGTTTCTGCAAGATGGAATGGACTGAAAATAAAATAAATCTGTGTAGGACAAATGTCACCCAACTGAAAGGGAGATGCTTTGAATATCAAATATTCTGAACTATGCTACTGTCATATGAAATCACCTCTATGAACACTCTTTCCTGCTTTTTCAGAATTATTTCTTTATAAATTACATATCATTAGATTTGCATAATATCGTGTTGTAAAAGCATTTGAAAGATCTTTCAGTTGAGATAAATAATAATCAGATGTGGCCAAAGTATCCACCTGCAATTTGCAATGTTTATTGGACAGTGTTCTAATTGCATACTAATACAAATATGACGATTACTATAAATAAATACTTTGTAAAGCTTCTTTTTTTCCTCTCTTTTTTTTTTTTCTTTTTCTTTTTTTTTTTTTTTGATGGGAAGCTTCTGATTCAGTCTAAGTGGAGTTAAGCGTGGATTTTCACACTTTGCTGACTTTGCATCAAATAAGTACCTAAAGTGATGAAGTCTATAAACTCTATATAACTATAATGTAATATGAAGCTAAATTTATAAAGCATTTTAAAAGTTCCTTTTCTGTAAATCATACTTACAATAAATGCTATTATAAATTTGGTTGTTCATGCTATGAAAGTATACTAAAATATTGCAATTATTGAGATTTGTATATAACTTTACGTTATTAAAATAACAGTTGAACTGCTTTTTATTATTGCTTCTGTTGTTGTTATTATTATTATTATTTGGTGTCCTATTCATGAATCTTCTCTCTGCAATGACTGGATTAGAGATCTTAAGCTTTACTTTAAATACGTATTTTTTTGTTTAATGCATTTTATCAGTTTTATTTTCACATAATCAGTGTACCCATATACACATTTTCTCTGAATACGGTATTATGACACATGAACTAAAGTATTAAATGTTGTATTTAGAGTGACATGTGCTGGCATACATATATATGTGTATATACATGCGTATATGTGTATGTGTGTGTGTGTGTGTAGAGAGACATAGATAGAAAGACAGAGAAAGAAAGGAAACGCGTTTTTAACTGAGATACTTGTGCAAATACAGAACATACATAAGAGAAAAAATAAATTTGAAAATCCACAATATATTCTTTCATCTGGTTATATGTTATGAGAGCCAATTATTATAAGAATTATGGTGTAAATGCTGAAGAAGGCCAATTGACTGCTGAGATAGGTTGTTTCTTTTTCATTATACTTAATAAACAGAAATGGCATCTAAATTGTATTTGCCTGATTATGTTCCCCAAGAGAAGCTTTATAGAACACAGTTTATGCAACATAAAACATATCTGAATACTTCATTAAATGCCTATAGCACAGTTATTAAGAAGAACAATGGTTTTGTTAAACTCCTTGAAAACAAAGCTATATTTTTTAAAGTAGCCATAGAAGATGATTCCTGTACTACCAGATTTCCTTTGAATTATATACTTAAATCTTAGTAAAAATAATTGTACAGTGAATTGACAAAAAATCTCCCTATATTTTTTCTCACTCTTTATTTCTGAACATGCTTGCCTGTGACCATAAAATTCATTTCACAGATGCTACTAAATTGGTCAGAAAAGCATTTAGTGCTTTAAAAATTATGAAAAAAATGAGGTGCGTGATTGTATTTTATTTTATTTCATTTCATTTTATTTCCTTAATTTCTTGTATCCATGTAATGACTGTTAATTTACAATACTGAAGTTTAAGTGACAAAGTTTCAAAAAAGCATACTGGATTTTTTCGTTTGCAAGTGACTCTACAGATAACGAAAACAGTTTTTTTCTCCTATCCTGCTCTGTAAGCTTGCCAGAACTTTAGTCTATGCCATCAAACTGGCTACATTTGCTACAGATTCTATGAAAATGGCGAAATATATAAATAAAACCAATATGACTCTGTATGAAACTTCCAACATAGTCTTAAATCACAACACTGCAAAACATAAATAATTTGCTAAATAGCTAGTATTTGTGCATTTATAGTACTTCCAGAACAGTCCTCATTTCATCGTGATCTCTTATTTTAACCTCAGATTTCCTATGCTTTGCACAAATGTTCACTTCTATTGCTGTAGCATTACTATTGTAAATTTTTCACCTTGCAGAAAAACAGCATCAAGAAAGATAGAAAAGGTTTTTTTTGTTGTTTATTTTTGTTTGTCTATTGGTTTTTGTTTACCTCCAACATCCTTCCCAAATATTCTTCATTGTTTTTAGTTCCATCATCTCTTTCAGTAGTGACTTTCCTCTACTGGCCTTAATATAGAATAGTACAGGTATAATGTTTCTCTCAAAGGAGTTTCTAAATCTTTTAAAACTTGTTTTTCAGTAATATCTACAAAGAGATAAAATACGTTCTGTATGTTCTAATATTTCAACAGAACGTTTCCTAAATGCACACTACAGTGGATGATTACTAGGCTTATATCCATACTATAAAATATGAAATTGACACATCTGGTATATTTCACATGTTCATTATGGTGCTGCTTTCAGGGCAAATTCAATTTTACCTAATCTGCCTGAAGCAAGCAGGGGTTAATTCCTGTCCATTAAAAAAATGAAGCTGCATGATTAATAATACATATTCACAGATTTAATAATAGCGGTAAAAATTCAAGCTTTGTGAGCAATTATTGTACAATTTTGAACTCAAGAACAGTCATTGTTTCTAGTTTTACTTTCAGATAAGTATATGAATGTCTCAATTTGTTTTGATACATGTGCTTTTGGAATTATTCTTTCAGCTCCACATTTCCTAGAAAATCAAATGATTATTTTTAGGAATTGTAACGGCTAAAGAATTCAATGTAAATTTAGCAATTCATGACAGTGGTTAATAAATGCATACATCTTAATATCTTTCTTCCAGACAAAATCCTTAGATGTACAGCTTCTAATCCCTACCAGAAGTGATATGAGGAAAAAAGCTCTCTTATTAGGCTTCTGTTTTATATATCAGTGCAGACTGTTAACAAACAACCTCTTAATGTTCACTTGTAAAAAAGAATTAATGGAGGTCCGTCAATATTCCTGCAAAAAAATGCTTATTTTATAGCATTCTCATTATTTACAATATTCAAAACATTACTGGGCAACCTGATGTACTAGCATACCTGCTCAAGGCATGCGTATGAATGGAAGAGGCTTTTTTGGGTATGTAAACCTTGAAGTTTTATGTACCTGTAAAGGAAAGTCCAAGAAGGTGCACTCCCCTAGTGAGCAGTACAGACAGGATAATAACAATGGACAAGGAGAAAGCTGAAGTACTGAAGAACTTTTATGCTTCAGTCTTCACTAGCAACTGCTCTTCACACAGCCCTTGAGCAGATGGGTCAGAAGGCAGGAGCTCAGATCAGCGAAGATCAGGTTTGTGGTCACCTGAAGGACCCGAACATCCACAAGTCTATGGATCTTGATGATATCTGAAAACTCGTGGCAGTCAGCTGAAGTTCCTGGGGATTGAAAAAAAGGCAATATCACATCCATTTTTAAAGAAAGGTGGAAGGGACGACCCAAGCAACTACTGACTGGATAGCCTCACCTGTGTGCCAGGGAAGATCATGGAGCAGATCCTCCTAGAAGCTATGCTAAAGCACATGGAAGAGACAACTAGCATGGCTTCACAAAGGGCAAGTCCTGGCTCACAAACCTAATGGCCTTCTATGATTTCATAACTGCATCAATGAACAAGGGAAGAGCCACTGATGTCATCTATCTGGACTTCAGTAAGGCCTCTGGCATGGTCCCCCACAACATCCTTCTCTCCATGTTGGAAAGATATGGATTTGATGGGTGGACTGTTTGATGGATGAGGAACTGGTTGCAAGGTCATACCCAGAGAGTGGTGGTAAATGGGTCAGTGTTTGAATGGAGATTAGTGATAGGTGGCGTACCTTGGGAATCAATGCTGGAACCAATGCTGTTTAATATCTTCATCAGTGACATCAGCAGTGGGACCAAGTGTACCCACAGCAAGTTTGCAGATGAGACCAAGCTATGTGATACTGTAGACATGCCTCAGGGATGGGTTGCAATCCAGAGAGACTAGACAGGCTCAACCAGTGGGCAGAGGAGATCCTCATGAAATTCAACAAATCCAAGTACAAGGTCTTGCAACTGCGTGGTGGCAACCTTCACTATCTATACAAGCTTGGGGACGAAAGGATTGAGCACAGCCCTGATGAAAGGACCTGGAGGTACTGGTGGATGCTAAACTGGACTTGAGCTGGCAATATGACCTCACAGCCCAGAAAGCCAACTGTATCCTGGGCAGTATCTAAAGCATGGTCAGCAGGGTGAGGGAGGTGATCCTGCTCTTCTGCTCTGCGCTGGTGAGACCTTACCTGGAGTCCTGCTTCCAGATGTGGAGTCCTCAGTACAGGAGAGACATGGATCTGTTGGAGGGCATCCAGAGGAGGGCCACAAAAACGATCCAAGGGATGGACTACGTCTCCTATGAGGACAGGCTGAGTGAGTTGGAGGTGTTCAGCCTGGAAAAGAGAAGGCTCCAGAGAGACCTGAGAGCAGTTTTTCAGTATGTAAAGGAGGGCTATAAGAAAGAAGGGGACAGACTCTTTAGCAGGGTCTTTTGTGACAGGACAGTGGCAAATGAAAAGAGGGGAGATTTAGATCAGATGTAAGAAAAAAAATTTGTTTCCATAAGAATGATGAAGCACTGGAACAGCTTGTCCAGAGATGTGGTAGATGCGCCATCCCTGGAGACATTCAAGGTCAGGCTGGACCATGCTCTGAGCAATATGGTCTAGCTGTAGAAGTCCCTGTAATTGCAGGGAATTTGTACTGCATGACCTTTGAATGTCCCTTCCAACTGAAACAGTTCTATGATTCTATAACTAGGAGATCTTTAAGTTCCCTTTCAACCTAAACCATTCCATGATTGATTCTATAACTCTATGTTTGTTGTTTTCCTCTAGGAAATTGAAACTGGAAGTAGGGTGTGGCATTTGAGTACTGCACACTTAAATGACACACTTCGAGGCATTATAATACTTAAAACAAAAGGTAAACAAAGTCTGATCAAGCTATCTTTGTGGAAATAGAGTCTGCAATCTACTTGAAACTAGTAGCATAAATTAGCAGCTGAAATCAGATTATAATGAAATTATCTAGATTAATCACATTTGACATGACAAATTCCTTCAAAGGAAGTGTTTTGAAATCAGACTGTTAATGTGTGCACCCTGTGACTTCTGTAGATCTCATCTGCTGTTGCTGTTTCCAGTTTCTGAGTTTTCCAGTTGTTGCACCAGATATGGTGCAGAAGAATTTTCTGCTTTTAAAACCATGCAAAAAAAAAAAAAAAAACAGAAAGAAAAAGAATTAAAAAAATCCCATATCACTTAGTTTTCTTTATATATTAAAGGAAACAGCAGCCACTACCAAAACATAGAGGACTCAGTCTACCTTTGGCAATGGAGATGTTTCAGGGAGAGAAACATAAATTGAAAGGCTGGCTATTGTTCTATAGAGTACGTAGGTAAAAACAGTAGCAGAAAGAATCGCATGGAGGCAGATAAAAAAGCTGCATAAAATCAGAAGTAGCCAAGAAAACAATGATATTGCACTCCTAGGAGAAAAATCAAAAGAAAAAAAAAAAAACCTCTTGGGATAAACCCAACCTGTGAAGGAAAAAAAAAAAAAGGCATGACAAGTAGTAAGAAAATAATATTCAAAAGAAGATTTACATACTAGGTAAGTATACAGGATAGCTTCCAAGAACTCCTTGTTACCTCAGTTGTTACTCTTATTACCAGTAATGGTTGGCCAATGACTTTTGGCAACCATAGTAATTTTATTATTGATTTTAGAATCACTAAACAATTTTGGTTGCTAAGAATCTCTGAGAGAGGGAAGAAGCTCACTCTCCAAAGCCAGATGAAGATGCTTAAATTTAACTCAAATCAAGATGAAATTTGAGTATTGCACAATGTGTCTGAACATTTAACAGCTCACATACAGATTTTTTAAACTAAATTTAAGGAGAACATACCTTGCTGCAACTTGTGATCCTTGCCACTTGTTCTTTTAGGGCGAACATCTGAAAGAGTGGTGTCGTCTTCTCTAGAACTTTGTATATAACTTTTCTGTAATGATAGGTTTTGGAAAGCTGCAATTAAGAATGTAATGAATTTCTTCTTCCCCAGCCTCAACATCTTCTGCTTCTGTTCCTAATTTCCCGAACCTAGCCACTCTTGGTAGCCCTCTGCTTGATTCTCTCCAGCTTGGCAGACTCTAATATTGGGAGCAAAGGTGGAGCTGGGTATATATTCTATTTATCATTACTGAGGCAGTCAATATAGCAACGTTGACTCATGCACCACTTATTGTCCCCCATGATATCCACATTCTACACTCCAGGACTGCTACCTGGCCAGAATTATCCATCTGTGCTTATGGGCAGGTAGTTTTGTTCTGAGTACAGGACTTCCCTTGGTCTTTATTCAGGAACATGCGGTTTCTGTTGCCTCATCACCCCAGTTCGTCAGTCACTCTGAATAACAGTCCTGACATTCATTCTGTTGAACATTCTCCCAAATCTATGCCACCTGCAAGCTAGCTGATGACACCCAACTGTCTGGGTAATTAATGAAGGCATCAAACAGCATCAACCCCAGGATCAGTTCCTGAGAAACAGCACTCAAATTGCTGCCATGTAAACTTTGAATTATTCACCACAGTCCTTTGAATCCAACAGTTTTTTGTTTATCTTATGGATGTCAAGTCCAGTCTATACCTCCTTGGTCTGATTACCAAGATGCCAGAGAAAATAATGCCAATAGCCTTCCTAAGATCAATATGATGAATGATACTGTTGTGATAATCGTTTGTTATGTCACAGATGAAGAAAAACTTTTAGAACAGTTTGCTTGTGATATTACTTCGTTGGTGCTGGTGGTTTTTGTGTTTGGTTTGTGTATGAGGTTCATTTGTGTGGTTGTTGTTGTCTCTGGTCTCTTTTTTTTAAACTAAATCTCTTGTTATGTGGCTCAGATCCATCTTACTTACATTTTTAGGGCAGATGATTCAATAATAATGGCTCTGAAGTGTGAATACTCCCAATGTGTGTAAGCTTTTATGCTCACTGATAATAACACTTAGCCTTAACCTCTCTATTTCATATCAGAACAAGTACAAAAAAAGAAGGCAAGATCAACACATGAAACTAAAATGGACAACCTCTTGCTTTCATTAATAAACTGGATTAGCAGGTAACAGTTTTCTGCTCCCCATTCAATACAAGTGGGCCATTTAAACATTTCAAAGAAATTAACTCAAAGAGGCAACAATGAGAAATGTGTTACTTACTGAAAAGAATTCAAAAGATCAGACAGCAGGTGTGACCACAGTTTAAAAACAATATATAAAATATGCCTGATATTATTGTGTCTTTCCAATTTCTATATTTCAGTTCTTCAGTTCTGTGAACAGCTCTGGTGCACAATGTTGACAGCTAGAGAAGTGGGAACACCTTTTACAGTCCTTAAGGAGTCTTCTAAAACCTGCAAAAGTAATGGAAAGTTTACTGAATAATTTTCCATTATCTAAGGGTCATATCTGACAAATTAAATAGAGAGCCAGCGACACTTTAAAGAAAAAAAATCTCCGGACTCATGCAGTATCTGAGCTCCAAAATTTTATATTTGGTAACACTTTCATATACAATATTGTGTCTTCACTGTTTCAAATTCCCCACAGTTCTGTTAACATTGTTCAGAGAATGGCACTGACATTTTAGTTTTGTGCTACAGAAATGATTTTGATTAGAAACTGGCTCAGGCCCACGGATACTTTTACAGACTATTCTTTTTCACCACAGACAATCACAGAATTGGAATCACAGGTTGGAAAAGACCTTCAAGATCAGATCCAACCTTCATTCTGACCTGCCAAATTCCTTGCTAAATCATGTCCCCTAATGCAATGTCCAGATAACTCTTAACTCCAGGGATGGGGTCTCTGCTACTCTGGGCAGCGTGGTCAAATACATGAACAATTCTTCTCCGTGAAGAAATTCTTCCTAATGTCCAGTATAAACCTCCCCTTGTGCAAACTGATACTGCTTCCTCATGTCCTGTCACTTGTCAGCTGAGAAGTGATCATCATCCTCCCCTCTGCAACCTTCTTTCAAATGGTTGTAATGAGGCCTCCCTTCAGCTTCCTTTCCTCCAGCCCGAAAAAACCCTGTTATCCCAATCAATCCTTGTAAGACTTGTTTTCCAGTCCCTTCATCAACTTAAAAGGTCTTCTCTGCACACTTTTGAGCAACTGAATATTGTTCTTCTAGTGAGATGCCCCAAACTGAACAGAATACTCAAGTTGCAGCTCAGCAGTGCAGCATACATAGGGGCACCAGTGATGGACAAACATAGGATGTTTGCTTTCATTTTACTAGCTGCTTATAAAATATGGAAAAAAATGCCTAAAGGGAATTCTTATTTAGTTGACCAAGATAAACCAGTTAATGTAATCATTTTGGACTTCAGCACAGATTTCAGTACTGTTCTTTACTGTATCCTTCTGGACAAAATGTCAAGCATAGAATAGTCTGATGGGTTTGGCTCAAGGATTTTTGCAAATGAGATTACATAAGGCTGGTGGCTAGTCATTAGTGGGGTTCCCCAGGGCTCCATTTTTGGGGAGATCTTGACAAATTATAGGGCTGAGCAATTGCCAACTGCATGAAATTTGATAAGAGTGACTGCTGGACTCTGCACCTGAGTTAGGGTAATGCAGGTTATATGTACAGATTGGGAGATTAGAGATTAGAGGCTGGGGAGCAGTCCTAAGTGGGATCTAGCTGATGGCAAGTTGAACACAAATCAGCAGTGTGCCCTGGCAGCCAAAAGGGGCAACCGTACCCTGGGGTACATCACGTCCAGCACTGCCAGTGGGTGAAGGGAGGGGTTGTCTTGCTCTGGTCTCCACAGTGCAGCCTCACCTCAAGCACTGTGTAGAGGTTTGGGTTCTGCAATATGAGAAGCCATGTTTTTTGCCCATTCCATGATCTGTTTGTCGTTACTAGTCTGTCACATATCAGACCAACCACGTATATGCCTGACATATAGAATGATGGTGAGAGAGGACAGAGCTAGAGCACAGTGCTGAAAATGAGTCAGAGGCCTGGCTGCAGTGCTGTCTGAGATGGAGCCGGATGTCTGAGTCTGACTCTCACTGTCTGAGGTTTGACAGTAATGCACACTGCACTGGGAAACGCTAATGGCAGGGCAATGAAGGGACCCAGTATCCAACTTTGCAGAGATGAGCCAGTCCTTCACAGACAGCTTAAAATACATGCATCAGACTCTGGTGTATCTTTAATCTGTAGCAATCTTGCTGTCAGAGATGTTTCATGCTGCTCAAAGAGCTGCTTGTAGATTAGGGAAAAAGGATATAACAAAACTGGCTTATTCTTTGCAACCATTGAGAATCGGTAGGCAATACAAATCCACTAACACCTCTTGTATGTATATTTTCACCTCTGAGAACACCTTCATCTTTAAGTTCTCTTTCTTTCTTTCATATGAGTTTGGATAGTCTGATTCACTGGTGTCTGGATGTTCATGGTCTAACACATAGAGATCACATAATGGGTTGTTAAAGCTTTGTCCATCAGAACGGAAGCTCTATAGGTGTTTGTCAGTTATCTGAATATAAGTAATATTAACCACTGACTGTAATTTCTTCCTCACACACCGTGCTGATGATATTATAATTAAGGTCAGGTCCTGAGACCTGTCAAGATAATAGTTTTCTAGAAAAGCAGCAAAGGTCAAACTGAGAATATGTCCATTTATATCCACAAAAGAGATATTCAGAGAGGAACATTAAGTAGTTGTAAAAACATTTAGCAATGTTAATAAATAGACTTTCCCATTTCTGCCAAATTTTGCCAGTATAAAAAAAAAAAAAACTTTATAAAAACCACTAATAAGATATTTAAGAATTCATTTGAAATTATGATTATATATAAAAAATATAAAATTTCAAAGTAAAAATAAGTGAATGCAAAAAACATTAATTCTGGTTTGTTCCTTTTAGTTTATGAGAACAAAGATATATGTAAGAGGGGATCAAAATTTCTGTGAAAAGTTTATTTCAAAGCTTCTTAAAGTTTTTCCTATTTCATTCATTCCTAGAAGACTCGTCTATGGTAAACTGAGCTTCATTCCATTTTCCAAAGGTACTTTTTTTCCAAAAAACAAAATAGCAGATGCAATTGTATACGAGCTATAAATATATATTTGTTATCTTCTTTCTGCCTTTTGCTACTGAATTAATCATGTTTTTTTCTCTTTTAAACATGAACATAACTTGAACCATTACCTTTGATACAATAAATATTTAAGTAGCTCAAGGAGTCTTTACTGTGCAGGGAATCTTTACAGTGAATGTAACTCACCTCTAGATAACTTAGTCTTTTTTAAAATACCAGGTTCATCTCAAAAGCTGTTTAAAGGCCTCAGTTTTTCCCAGCCTTCATTCATATCTATATTAATATTGTCCAATTTCCTACCACGTAGGACAGTAAATAAATGCTTAAGTAGTAACTAAAGTAACTAAAAGTTTACTTTGGCAGTCATCTATGCTGCACAAAATCACATACTGATACCTCCTATAAATGAGGTAAAAAAATTCTAATCCACTGATGTCTGGCATGATCTGTCTTGCTTTTCTGAATCAAACAATGTATTGAGCTTTAATGACCTTCAGCAAAATCCTGTCTTTACTGATGTCAGTGGAAGTTTGATCTTAAGAAGCTGAAAAAAAATAGGAATTTCAGTAGAGGTTCTTTATTTTCAAGAACATGAAGGACACTTTCAGGAAGATAAAAGACATGGAGAGATGCTTACACTTTGGACTCAAAGATAGCACATACACTGGAGAAAAGGATGCATACTTTTACATCACTCAGGGATAACTATTTCCAAGAGATTACATTTCCACCTATGCACAAATCTTGCTACTTTCATATGGGTTGCAGATATCAGTTACTTTAATGCTTCCACATCCCTGAAACTAAGATTGTCTCTTTCAGGGTTTCATCTAAAAAAGAGTTAAAATAAATATTACTCAAAGCAAAGAAAAGTTGCATGAATGTTGTTTAAAAGCAGACCCAGCCTCTGTTTCCACAGGGAAAAACAAAATCAAACAAAAGTATGAACCCCCCAAACCTGTAGATGTTTAAGGAAGACTGTTGTGATGGTATATATGTCAAAATACAACATAAAATGTTCTGGATTCATTATGCTCTTTAAAATGTATAACAGTTTGAAAAAAAAAAAGTGTGCTGCTTGTTTAAAAGAAAATGAATGGTTATTAACTCAAAGGTCTTATTATGACTTTATCTCTGAGCTGTAATTTAGCTTTTAATAAATAATTTAATTTATGCATTTGAAAACTGCCACAGTTTTGGCTTTCCAGTATGTAAAACATTTTGAAGACATTACTACCATGTTTTGTTTATTCTTTTTTATCTAATCTTCTGTTTCTCCTAAAGCAATTTGTTTTCTTTAGAACTTTTGACCATCTCCAATTAAAATGTTTCATTATGTCGTATATTATGGTGCTCAGATTTTTATCCTCATGTAGCTCTACTGTTTTAGTGCAACGGATGGTAGATTGGGGGCTATCTGTAATGTACACAAGTTCACTGAGAATTATACTGGCTGCTTCTGTTTCCCCTTCTGAAATTAATTTTATAGAGCAACTCATATATTGAAGAAAAGGAACAGATCTGATGGGAAACTGAAATAACTGGGGCACATCAAATATCTCGGCATTGGAAGACTGCTACTTTTATAAGGATCACTTTGCATTCCCAGGAGACAGAATGGACATCAAACTAAGAGATTGCTTTCTACCTATGATATCATAGACGGAAATCTATATTATAGAATCATAGAATTGCTTGACGTGGAAGGGACTTTTAAAGGTCATCTAGTCCAACTTCCCTGCAATGAACAGAGACACCTACAGCTAGATCAGGTTGCTCAGACCCCTGTCCAGCCTGATTTTGAATGTCTCCAGGGATGGGGCATCTAACACATCTCTGGACAATCTGTTCCAGTGCTTCACCATTCTTACAGAAACAAACATTTTTCTTACATCCAGTCTAAATCTCCCCTCTTTTCATTTGAAACCATTTCCCCTTGTCCTACCACAACAGACCCTGCTAAAGATTCTGTCCCCTTCTTTCTTATAGCCCCATACTTTCAGCATTTTCCTTTCCCTTTTCATAGTGGTTTTAGGGGAAAAATACAGTAGAAACAGGAAATTTAAAGAATTTCTATCAAACCCTCTAGGGAAAGACTCTGAGGTGAAGATCTTAAGCTAAAAAAAAAATAACTGTTAAAAATTTTCTCAGGAAAAGTGAAAGAATATAATATAAAACTACTCTAAAGAAATACAGAACAGTAAAGAATGCACTATATCACTGTTATCTTGAAAAAGGGTGATGATTACAGTACTAGCTTTTCCTCAATAAATAATAATTTACAATAAACTGATTTTTTAATTTCATTTTAAAACAGAATTTGACCGCAGTCTTTCAGCTGAGCTTGCTACTATTTCTGAAACAGAATTTCCTCCAAGCACACTTTTAAAAGTAAATTAATACTTTTAGCTATGCACATTTAGCTGAATCAGCACAAATATTGCTGAGCTGATGATACCTTCTGTACCTGGAGGAACTGAAATCCAGTACTTAATGAAGTCTTCCCTAATCTTTTGGCAATTGAAGAAATAGCTAAAAGTTTTCCTAAAATGATATCACAGGAAATGGAAAACAGATATATCTATCATGCTAGCCCCATGTTTATGCCGATACAGTTTAAAATGATTGCTATTATCTTTCTTTTCCCCAAGCTTTATAAGTCAGATGAAGACAATTCTTCAGAGATGAAAGTTTCCAGCAGAGCACAAATCTCTGTGATATTCACAAAAAAAAAAAAAAAAAAAAAAAGTTTTCCTGTTTCCTGTATTTTTCTTATCAGGAATATTACCAGGAAAGCATCTTCAAATAGGAGTAACTGTGAATAAGAAATATAAGAGGGCTACTCCAAAACTGATGCCTCCTCTTTTATTATGTTGTCCCGTAACATCAGAGGAGGATGTTGGTGATATATCAGTAGAGGCGGAACCTTCCCACCAATATTCCATTACATTTTGTTGCCATGTGACAGATGGCAGCAGAGGAGCAGTTGACAAAATGGTGTCTGATATGGAAGTGTGTCTGAACCAAAGGTATGGAACTGAATTCTTCTATGTGGAAAAAACTGCACCCATGAACATTCATCAACACTTGCTGAATGCTTATGAAGACCAAAAAGTGGTTGTGAGCACAGTGAGGTGGTAGTGGTGCGTTTCAGCAGTGGCAACAGCAATGTGAAAGAAATGCCACATTCTGGATGGCCACGCAGATTTTTACAGTTATGCCATGCAGGCTCCTGTTCACGCCTGACAAAAATGCATAGATAATGGTAATGCTTATGTTGAAAAATACTGTTTTGTTGCTGAAATTTTGCTCTATCAAGTAGTGTTATTGTGCTCTTTGTATCTATTGTAGTTTCCATGGAAATAAATAGGAGGCATTACTTTGGGAGCAACCTACATATTACTGGCAATAAAGATGATTCAATAAGCAGGGTCCAATTTACTAGACTTTTGGAAAAGTCTTTTTTTCCTACATAATGCATCCAGTGAAACCCAGCGTCAGTAATCCCTGAGTTTATACAAATATCTTAGTCTTGTGTATGTTGAGAATATTAAGTGCCAGCCAATGATATTAGAACTTCCTCCTCAGAATGATTAAATTTAGAAACAGTCATTTAAGCACAGTAAGTGACCTTGAAACCCACCGAAAAGTCAAGGATACTCTAGAAGGGATGCACTTCAAAAGTTTGTCTATACCGTTTCCACTTTCAGTGAGGAGTATGACTGTGGACAACATGATGTAATGCACATTTACAATACACATAGTGCAAACTCATGGTAAAAGTTATCTTTTCCCTACTTGATCAACAGTGTGATGTATACCTTTAAATACTGCTGCCCATATGATATTTTGCATCTCATCAGAATGAAAATAGGTGTCTTTATAGCAAACAGAATAATATACTTGCACAGTTCTGATTAAGTTATGCTCTTATACAGAAGCCAGTAAGATCCTAGAATCCTTAATAGTTTTATTCTACTCTCTTTTCTCTATTTGCCTCTGACTCATCTTTGACTCATCCCTGATACTATAGGCCAGTATTTTTAGTCACGCAGCAGAGATTTTTCATTAACCTACTGATGCAAGTCTTTAGGTCTTGTTAGACTTTTACCAGTTTTGTACTTAATGCTCTTGAGCCTATTACACCTTGTTTTAACGAATGTGGCAGGCTGTCCAGTGCTTAGGTGAATTACACCTAAATGTACCTTTATGAAATAGTCTGATTTTACTTTATCAGAAATACGATAGAATTTTAATAATACTAAATAATCGTTGTCTGCCTAAACTTCAGGATCAACAAGAAAAGAACAGTCATACAGAATGGTAAAAAAAAGAATTGAAAAATAACCTCAGGTAGATCTGAGAAAAGAGGAAAAAAGCTACATACAAGTAAAAGACCTCATGAGTGTTTCAGTTTGGCAAATGATGCTTTCTTTTACTTAGGCCAGATATAATGCAAGCCAGAGGTTAAAGACAATCAACCATGGATTGGAGAAGTTTATGATTACAAAAAAATGTATTTAGCATGGTTAATTCCATTTGTGAATGTCATGGTTTTGTGATTTTCGGTTATTGGTATTCCACATCATAACATCATGTAGTGAATGTACCTGGTTCTCAGAAGAGAAGACTACTACA
Organism: Numida meleagris; assembly: GCF_002078875.1. Lineage (NCBI taxonomy): Eukaryota > Metazoa > Chordata > Aves > Galliformes > Numididae > Numida > Numida meleagris. The sequence goes on from NC_034410.1 coordinate 120,625,023, forward strand.
TTCCCCAGGGTACTTTGCTCCTCTGTTACCATTTTCCAGCCGGAGGGAAAAGATAAAAGCTCACAGTATAAAAACTTGCAGATCACGAGACCTCGTCCCTTTTTCTGCCGTCTCTCGTCTTGGCAGCACCTCGCTCTCCAGCCGTCTTATCATCGGTAATAGAGTAAGGCCTACCTTGATTTTGGGACATTCTCTCTCTCTGTATTGGATTTATCAGCTTAAATTGTAATTATATTGTATTATAGTGTGTTGTTTTGCATTCCGATATTTTATTTAGTAAATTAGTTTGTTTCTCCTCAGATTGTTGCTCTCAGGGCCATCTCCCTACCCTTTTCCCTCTTTGCTCTCAGGGCTTCTTCTTTGCTCTCAGGGCCATCTCCCTACCCTTTTCCCCTTTTCCCTTTTCCCGGGGCGTGGGCCCATGGGTCCCCCATCTCCTTTGTCACGGAACCAGGCTGAACGCCCGTAAACCATTGACAGTGAAAAAATTTGTATCACTATATAGAAGAAAAGCACAACTGTAGGAGTGGGTTGTGTAATGGAGCATCAAGAGGACAAAAAAGAAAAAAAAAAAAAAAAAGTATTTTCATGGTCCAAATTATCAGTGTTGATTTCCAACATATACGATGAAACCTCTATAGCCTACATACACATGCAAAGAAGTACGTAGTCATAATACATTTCAAAATTGCAATGTCCTTTTATGGCAATTGACATCGGCCACAAAAATATTTCCATGGGCTTGTCTTCTTCTATAGGAACATGGTTATAAAGCAGAGCTCTGAGTAGTGAAATGTAAAAGGTTCCCCTGTGTTTTTTATCAGAAGGTGATATTACTGAATTGGGATGTATTTTGCATAATCTAGGCAAAACGCCAAGCCAGACATTAAATAAATTAGAAGCTATTAGGGATGAAAAATCTAGAGCTAACACAGAAATACAAGATCTTCATTCTTAACTCAGGGACTTCTAGATGCTGTTGAGATAAAAACATATTTTTCATGGAGAAGAAAAATAATTTTCTCTGTTATTTTCATTTTGTAATCTGCAGTTAGGCAATATCTCTTTTATACTTCACACAAACTCTGTAAACGGAGGTATTTGAGTTGTTAAACAAGGCAAATGGGTAAAATGGATTTTTTTCACAGTATGGGTATTCTCTTATCTACTTCCCATGAGAAGCTCTGAATAGTGCCATCTTGGGAGATTTTCTCAATATATTGGCAATTGAAATCGCTTGCTCCCAGCATGTTAATTTGAGACACTGTATCCAAGAGTTGCCAGCAGCTGTGGACACTCTAAAAATTTCATCTGTAGATAGTACTGAAATTTTTGTTTCCCGTGATCATCATTTTCATTTGACATTTAGCAGAGGAGAAGCCCTATATGAAAGCAGCATGTTTTATTCTAAAAATCATAAAAGTTTGAATATATGATTATAAAGCTGTAGATGTAACTGCAATATAGAAGTGTAAAACCAGAAAAAGCAGACCTAAAATTATCTGATGTTAATATATTTTACTGATAGTTTAGGCTTTGGGGAGGGAGTAATCTCTCACTGACATTAAACTAAGATACAGTGCGTCCTTTCTTTTCTATCATGAAACTCTTATGGAGTGGGCTCCTAATCCTCTAGAAACTTTTTTCCTCTGAATTTACACATGGAAATGTTTTGGTTGTGATACACTGCAGAATGGTCTTAAATGAATGAGCTTTCTTTTGGGAAACTTAAGGCACTTTTGATACCATGTATAGTGGATGCTAGCTCTTTTAAACATGAACATCTTTGATGAAGAAAAAGTGACTTTTGACAGTTGATCCTGTTTCTTTTATTTATATCTTGCCCTTATACACACTCCACTAGGAACAACTGGATCATATACTGAATCAGAGCAATTCTTGAACAGTGCTAGAATAAATCAAATGGACATCAAATTAGGAGGAAAGTCAGTTGAGCTACAGTTATATATTTACATTGCAAACATTTTACAACATATAGCTCCTAAGGTTTTGCAGCAATACTATTGCTTTATTAACAAGATGTAGACATTGTAAATAGCTCATTAATGCATGTTGTTAATGCATATCTATTTCATAGAGATTATAAGTGATGTTTCAATAATGCAGATTACAATGTTGCCACAGTGGTTTTTTTTTTGTTTTGTTTTGTTTTGGTTGGTTGGTTGTTTTCTTTTCTTCTTTTTCTAAATTATCTTTCTAATTTAATTTTCACAGCTTGAGAATGGTTGCCATCACAAAGGTTACATGTCCTGAAAACATCTTACTGAAATCTTACTGTAGTCCTAAAAATAGTTATTCCAAAGGGAACTATAAGCCACACTCTCTGCTGCAGTAAATTAATACTTACATTAGTGATTCTACTTGGAGTAAGTTTTCCTCATTCAAAACTAGAAATAAGAGCCTCTGCTGAAAATTATTTGGTAGACATAACTGGTGGCAGTTTGTTTCTAAAGTTAATTTTTGTATCATGGAACATTTTTCTATGAATAAATGTTTATTAAAGAGCTGAATATTCCCCTGCATTTTCAATATTGCTCATTAAATAGCTGATGCTGAGTCTAAATTTTTTCACTGTTATCTATATGGAATTTTTCTTTCTTATATTACTAGTATACATGTTTTGTGTAATTCTGTGGATGTTGTTAATTTTGCTTTGCAAAATTAACTGTTAACATGCATGGACAGTTCTACTTTAGATCTATTTCAACTACTCAAAGAAAGACTGACACACATGGATTGCTTTTGGAATTAACAAGAGAGGTACTGTTTACTTTTTGAAATGAGGCTGGCTAAAATTTTCTGCTATTGTTCAGGTCACTCTGAAAGTAATGCCTCCTATTTATTTCCATGGAAACTACAACAGATACAAAGAGCACAGCAACACCATTTGGTAAATTCTCAGCTATAAAATTCTAATTTTCAGCATAGTCACCATCATTAGCTATGCATTTTCATCAACAAGAGCCTGCATGCCACAGTCATAAAAATCTGCACCAGCAGAGGTGACCCACAGTTTCACAGCTGCTATGACAGCATAGCTGCTAGGAAAATGTTGCCCACGCAGTCCACATTCTATCAGACGAAACAGTAGTCAGAAGGCACCAAATACGGACTATATGGTGGGTGAACAGTCCAGTCAAGATTAGCAGCGTGCTCCACTGTCTTCAAAATGGTATAGGGCCTGGTGTTATCATGTTACAAGATAAATGTCGTCTTCTCTGCCCTGACTCTAGAAGTTTGAGCCTTCCACTCAGTCAGCATCACGGTGTAGCAGTCAGAGTTGATGATCTGCCTGGATTCCAGGAAATCCAGAAGGATCACCCCTTTTCTATCCCAAAAGGCAGTGTACATCACTTTACCTTCAGCCTCATATTAGTTTAATAGGTCCTAAAAAACAAGCATAGATTGTTCTTTATACATAACTTAAAGATATGAACTTGAGAAAAAATGATGGGCTCAAGAGTTCTCATTCTTGTGGGAAAGATATTGCTTCATTTAGCCATTCATCAGTTTTCCCTTTTACTAGGTATTCTGCTAATTCTTACAATTTTATATGTGATGGATGTTGTATCTTCATTATAACAAAGATAATTAAGTACACTGTAAACACATTAAGGATAATTGGGGAAATATTGGGGGAAATATTTTTTTTACTTCTGGGATTTTTTTTTATTCATTCAAAAAAGATCCTGTAAGGAAATCAAATTGCATAACGAAGAAAAAATTTGCTCTGAGACATTCCCTCCTCCATAATATTTAAATCTATCCCTATAATTTCTGGAAATCTTGAAGTATAATGCGTATTTCTTTTCTATATCAAAGGATTCTCTGTCTTGCCTTTCTTGTTTTACACTTTCTCCCACCCATTTCTGGCAAAAAGTGCTCCAGCTGAACTGTCTTGTAGATCTTTCTTATTTACGTTTTACAAGCCAGGATATTGACCCTTTTATCTTTGTTTTACTCCCAGTCCCTCTCTCTTTTAAATTCGGGCATCTGAATATCAAAGTTATTATCAGTCTGCCAAGTCATGAGCATGACAGGCTCAAGAGCAGTGGGTCCAGGTGAACCTCATGAAGTTCAACAAATCCAAATGCAAGATAATGCACCTAGGTCAGGACAACCCTCACTACCAACACAAGCTGGGAGATGAAAAGATTGAGTGCAGCCCTGCCAAAAAAGACCTGAGGGTACTGGTGGATGGCAAGCTGAACATGAGTCAGCAAAGAAAGCCCAGAAAGCCAACCGCATCATGGGCTGCATCAAAAGAGGTGTGGCCAGCAGGTCAAGGGAGGTGATCCTGCCCCTCTACTCTGTGCTGGTGAGGCCTCACCTGCAGTACTCCATCCAGATGTGGAGTCCTCAGTGCAGGAGGAATGTGGGCCTGTTAGAGCGCATCCAGAGGAGGGCCACAAAAACAATCCAAGGGATGGAACACTTCTCCTGTGAGGATAGGCTGAAAGTGCTGGGGCTGAGAGGTGACCTGATAGCATCCTTTCAATATCTAAAGAGGAGTTACAGGAAAGAAGGGGACAGACTTTTTAGCAGGTTCGGTGGTGACAGAACAAGAGGAAATGGTTTCAAGCCTAAAGAGGGTAGATTTAGGTTGGATATATGGAAAAAGTCTTTTACAGTGAGGTTGGTGAGGCAGGGGAACACGTTGCCTAGAGATGTGGTCTCCCTGGAGACTTTCAAGGCGAGGCTGGATAAAGCCCTGGGCAACCTGATCTAGCTATGGTAACCCTGTTCATTGCAGGGGAGTTGGACTAGATGACCTTTAAAGGTCCTTTCCAACTCTAAGGATTCTATGATTCCATGAAAGAGTCATAAGGTTATATTCTTTTATTGTATTTTCATTCATATCCTCTTAAATGGCAGCAGGCAGTAGATGTTCAGAACACATTTCCTATTTTTCCTTTTCTCCTTAATCTGTCTGGGAGTCCCTCCATGTTAAAACATTCCTCTCTAATCTCTTCCTAAATGTCTCCCTTTCCTTAGAAATACTTCCTTTTTTTTTTTTTTTTTTTTGCAGCTTTTTAAAATAATGAATGAGATTTGCATCTTTCTGTTTGTATTAGTTTTCTATGCTGCCATGTCTAAATCTAATCTTATGACAGTCTTAGTAAGTTATAACTGACTTGTTTCTTGCATGACCTCTTTGTGTTAGGCAGCGTTTTTCACTCTAGGTTATCTCATTACATATTCATTTTGATTACTTTTCTAATATGATTAATAGAAGTTGCAATCTAATTTCATAGTAGCAGTTTTGTATCAACATAACTTCAGAAAATCATGTGTCCCCTCTACATGTTTTAATATATCTATTCCTATAAATGTAAGCATGCAAAATATTTTCAGCTGTTTTTAAAACCTCAACAGGGTTTTCAAAAGGCTGACATAGATCCAGGCTCACATTGAATTCCCAAAGCTATTAAAAAACTTGAATGATTAATCACATCTGGGAGTAGGTAAGAGTGAACCTCAAATAATTATATTTTCTTATACTTTTTCCAAAATTCTGGGTTTGCTCGAACATCAGTTTGAGTTCAAACAAAAACAGATGTAAACGAAAACTCATGCATTTCAAAACTTTATCAGTTGCCTTAGAGGGATCCTTGCAAGTCAAAATGCTGAACTTTCAGAGATTCATTCTATTCCTTTTCTTCGAAGACAGGCAGAAGAAATACAGCGACTTTAGAAAGCAGGCACTCAATTTTTTTGAAAGAATAAAATAATGAATGTTACTTTACAAAAATTAAAAGGCTGTCAGCTGGCAGGAAAATTTTACCTAGTTTGTAGTAAAACATGCACTTTTTTCCATTGTATTTCTACACTGACCATTACAAAACAGCAAACCATAACACATGATGAAACACATGTTTTTTAACTTGGACTTCTATACTAATGTGCTTATTAAAAAGTTCAAATGTGTTGTCAGTTATGTCACATCAACAACAATTAAGCATAAAGAGAAGCACTGAAAATTAAACAAGCTTGAGGCAAAAATGACCTACATAAAGTTGTTGACACATACATCACTGCTAGACACAGAAATATAGAAAGAGAATACAGGTATACGAGGAATCTAATCTGGTACAATCAGACTTCTTAAATGTAGGTCAGAAATCTCAGCATTGCTATAGCATTATAAATTGGTCAATTTCAAGCTATTTGGTAAACCAGCCTCTGTGCATGACGAAGCTAATATTATCCCCAAGCGAGACCAACATTGCTTATTCTCAACATGTGTAGCTAGTGAGATGTATCTAAAATTTAGGAAAAAAATTACATGCATTCAATGTCTGTAATTTAGTAAGTAGTTTTGCCTTGCTTTTCTTGCTTCCACTGTGTATTACTTATTATTTGAAGCTCATGTATGAAGTTCAACTTGCTAAATTATGAAAAAATAATGGAAATCTGAGCTACAAAATCAGAAAAGATTTGACTGCCAAAAAGTTAGCAGGAAACTACAGTACAGGCACTTGTGCTTTATGAATTAAAATAGTAAGAGTAAATGGAAGACTTAGTGAAAAAAGGCAAGATAGAATTATTCCATGTATTCTCATGGCATGGCCTTGTAAGAAAGTTCGAGTGACCTTGACATTGTTAGCCTATAGAACATACAAATACAGGTGGAAAATTTGTTTACTGTTTATGGCAGTGAAATTCACAGAATGCAGACCTAGTGCTAAGATCTGCCAGAAATCTATTGTAGGAGCAACAAACAGCTACTAACCTTGCTGTCCTTCAGTTTTCTGTACATAAATTGAAGAGTAAAGTCATGCCTGCCTGCCTTATAGCTTTTTGTCTCGTTAGACTGTAGTTTCCTAACAGAAGCAACTATTTTTAAGTAAAGGCTTTGATTAGGGTACATAAATTAGGTATTATACAACTAATTCTATTTCTACTAAAGATAAACAAATGCTTATTGCTTAAACAATGAATTAAAAATTTCATCTTGCTGGCCAACATTACTCCCATCTACAAGAAGAGTTGTAAGGAAGATCCGGGGAACTACAGGCCCATTAGCCTGACCTCAGTGCCAGGAAAGGTTATGTAGTAGATCATCTTGAGGAATATCACACAGCAAGTGTAGGACAAAAAGGGGATCAGACCCAAGGAGCATGTTTGACTAGCTGAGTGACCTGCCTGGTGGACGTGGGAAAGGCTGTTGACATAGTCTACCTTGACTTCAGCAAAGCCTTTGACACTGTCTCTCATAGTATTCTCCTGGAGAAGCTGGCAACCCACGGCTTGGACAGGTACACCCTTTGCTGGGTAAAGAACTGGCTTGATGGCTGGGCCTGGAGAGTGGTGGTGAATGAATTTAAATCCAGCTGGCAACCAGTCATGAATGGTGTTCTCCACGGATTGGTACTGGGGCCTGCCCTGTTCAATATCTTTACTGATGATCTGGATGAGAGGATTGAGTGCACAGATGATGCCAAGTTTGGAGGAAGTATAGATCTGCCTGGGGGTAGGATGGACTAACAGAGGAATTTGGACAGGCTGGATTCTTTGGGCTGAGGCCAGTGGGATGGAGTTCAGCAAGACCAAGTGCTGGGTCCTGCACTTTGGCCACAACAATGCCAGGCAGCACTACAGGCTTGGGGCACAGTGGCTGGAAGACTGTGTAGAGGAAATGGATCTGGTGGTGATCAACACTTGGCTGAGCATGAGCCAGCAGTGTGCCCAGATGGCCAAGAATGCCAATAGCATCCTGGCTTGTATCAGAAATAGCGTTGCCAGCAGGAAGAAAGAAGTTGTCATCCCTCTGTTCTCAGCACTAGTGAGGCCACATCTCAGGTACTGTGTTCAGTTTTGGGCCCCTGAGTTCAAGAAAGATATCTAGGACCTGGAGCATGTCAAGAGGAGGGACCCTAAGAGGAGTGGCTGAGGGAACTGGGATTGTTTAATCTGGAGGAGACTCAGGGGAGATCTTATCGCCCTCTACAACTGCCTGAAATGAGGTTGTGATGAGGAGGGTGGTGGCCTCTTCTGCATAACTAGCAATAGGACTACAGGTAACGGACTCAAGTTGCACAGGGGACATTCAGGTTGGATGTTAGAAAAAATTTCTTCTCCTAAAGAGGGGTTAGGCCCTGGAACAGGCTGTCCGTGGAGGTGGTGGAGTTACCATCCTTGGAGGTGTTCAAGAAGCATTCAGATGTTGTACTAAAGGACATAGTTTAGTGTGGAAATATTGGTGGTAGGCAGACGGTTGGACTGCATGATCTTGGAGTTCTTTTCCAACCCTGGTGATTCTATGATTTTGTCAGCAATGATTTTCAAAATTTTGGACAACAAAAGAAGAGGGAAAAGTTGATAAAAGTTTATTATCTATATATGCTGCTTCATGGCATTTATTCAATGATGGAGTAGCAAAGCTAATGAAAACAATTATTTTCATCCTGCACTGCCAGGGCTTCCTAAGCTCCTGACTCAAGATATCTGGGAGCTAATAGTCTTGGGAGACAGTTGCCATTTTCAGGGCTTTCAAAGTTTCTAGCTACTGCCAAAGTAAGAAAAAACAAAACAAAATATGGTAATCCAGCAGTAGCTTCTGGTTTGGAAAGAAGTTTATCACAAGTCCTGTGAAACAGCTCAGTTTCAATCAGCTGATTCCAGAAATGATGAAAACAAAAGCAATAAAGGGGAAAAAAAGCAAAAAAAAATTAAAACTGTATTTCTAACCATCTCTAAAACCAAACCATTTGGAGATTCTTATGTCTGCCAGGTGTAACTACCAGTTTTCAAAGAACTGGTATAAAATATGACTGAATTCATTCGGCTGGATCCAGAGAACTATTCATGAGAAGCTGGATATTTATGCAGTACTGATAATCAAGGAAACTTACTATTTTAAACTTTTTCAATTTCCTGTTGTTTTCTAGCTTTAGGAAAATTGTCAGCTTTTATGACCTGCGCCCAAGTTACGCAAAGGCATGGAAATAACAAAGTAATAATAACCTGCCCTATCTTGAACTCCCATGTAATGAATCAAAAAGGTAAAGCAAAACATTCACTATATTTGATCAAAATGGAGAGAGTTTTGGTTTTTGTACTTATCACTGGTGAACAAGAGATGGAACAAGATAAAATGAACAAGATAAAATTTCTCTTCTTTTCTTCTTGGCATTTTAAGAAATAACTTTCCATTTAATCTTAAAGGTTTTAAATGTTATTTTAGAATTAAAAGATTCTTATGGATTGGATAGAAAAGTTACTTAGACATGACTAGTTACAAAATTAGAATATCATTAACTGTGATCTAGCACAGGAATATCCAACATCATCTGCACAATAGAATCTTTACTGACAGATTCATAATAGCAAGTAAAATAGGCCATGACCCATCGTTTAGTCTTAAATGTAAGAAACGTTGTTTGAGATCACAGGAAAAAACTCTATGCCCTTGCAAAACAAAGTGGACTCAGAGAATCAGAATCATAGAATGGCTTGGGTTGGAAGGGATCTCAAGGATCAAGCTCCAACCCCCCTGCCACAGGCAGGGCCACCAACCTCCATACCTAATACTAGACCAGACTACACAGGGCCCCATCCAACCTGGCCTCCAGCACCTCCAGGGATGGGGCATCCAGAATCTCTCTGGGCAGCTTGTTCCAGCACCTCACCACTCTCTTGGTGAAGAACTTCTCCCTGATATCCAACCTAAATCTTCCCTCCTTCATCTTAAAACTGTTTCCCCTTGTCCTGCCATTATCCACACTTTCAAAGAGCTGGTTCACTCTTACCGTCTATCGAGAATAGCTTCTGGTTCATGCTATCCTCTTGTTTCTAAAACTTTGCATAAAAGCAGAAAAAGAAAATACCTTTTCAGATAGTTGTTAAAGGGCAAGCAGCAGGAAATCAAGGTTCCTAGAATTCAAGCAAAGAGCAGGACAAATTTAATCTGATTTAGTAAAAACCAAATACATGGAACAATAACAGGTGTTTGTGGTGGCTTTTTTTTTCAGTGAAACCAAAAATATCTGAATTCTGTTTGCTAGCACTTTCTAATTAATTCTTCACATATTATTTATGCAAATATATGTATGAGCAGTTGTCTAATACAGGCTTCAGAATATTTCTGTTGTACAATCATTAGTGATTTTGATATTCAATGCCTTTAGAAGTATGAAATAATACATATAACCAGATCTTCTGAGGTGCAAACTGAAAGATCAGCACTTACAAAACTTTCCATTTAAAACAAATTGTTACTATTTCAGTTTTATATACATTTTGGAACATCTAAAGGACAGTAAGAAGTATTACAGCTGATAGAACAAAACGTGACATTAGCTGACTGTTAAGGCTGAAATACTTAAATTTTTGTTTTGTTTTTATCCCATTTTATACTTTTGAATAGTTATTTTTGCAAGATAGATGTCTGAGTACTGTTTTTTCATCTTTCCTTTCCATTAGATTCCATATGGAGAAGAACAGAAAAAAGATAATGTAACTGTGATCTCATTAGAGAACCAAATTCAGCTTGAAATCCAATAGAATTACTTTTGTTTTTAAACCTTCTTTCCTCTTTTGTATATGAATTCCTTTCTGGATTTGGACTTAAGGGTTTCCAACTAACTGGTTTATTAGCTACAAATGAGACAATATCTCACATATCAAATATTAAATCATTTCTATAATTGCTGTGAGATTTTTGAGCAGCTGTACAATTTATTATCAGGGAATGCACAGAGAATAATTTTTAGTTCATCTCTGACAATTGAATTTCCAAAGTAGTGGTAGTAAGATTAAAAATAATATACCATATGCAAATAAGTATTATTACCTGCGTTCCTCATAGCAATGTAGTTTGTGAAATACTTTGTGCTGAGAGACAATTTGCCATGCAGTACTGACTACCGTATTTTTACTAGGATAAGCCAAAATTCTAATTAGCTCCAGCATGGAAGCCACTTTTCAGATTAATTGTATTCATAGAATCATAGAATTAGCTAGGTTGGAAAAGACCTACAAGATCATCCAGTCCAACCATCCACCTATCACCAATAACCCCACTAAACCATGTCTCTCAATGCTATATCTAAATGTTTCTTGTATTCCATGTGGTACTGTGTAAGGTTAGGATGACTACCGCAGAATTTAAGCATAACAGTCAGTTCCTTCAAGAAATCACTTACTCAAGAAAGTAGAAAACAAAATGTTCTTAAAAACAATAGATGAGATAAGGCACTTCTCAAAACGAGTTTTCCTCATCCAAAAGCATTTTTTTCCTAAACTATAAGTGAATTTCAGTCACAGCAGACCAGTTTATTTGACAGTTTTTAAGAAATGTAGTCTACATTTCACTGGCCTTGGAAACACACAAAAAAGGAGGATCATTGCAGTTTAGAGTGTAAGTGAACTTTCTGTTCACAACTGCCAGAATTTGTGTAATCTGAACTCAGATGACCTAAAGAAATCTTAGCAGCTTTACAAGCTCACTTAGATACTACTTGTCAACATCACAAGAGGGCACTGTAAATAATATTTGGAAATATATCAGTACTTTAATTTGATGCTACTGAGATAAACTGTCCATTTCTGTGCTGCTCTAATACTCCATCATCCCTCCTTTATCCCTCTATCCCTCCTCAATCATGGAGACTTTGACTGAGTGAATAATGCCTTACAACATGAACATCAAAACTATCCCTTCATAAAGTTCAACAGATATAGGATGTCAAAATTCAAGAATTTGGGTGAAAGCGTAGGAGTCAAACTCAACAGCACAATATGAGAAATATGATATGATGAGAAATCATATCAGAGAAATGTCTAAACTCTATGACTGAAGAAAAACACCAACACCACATTTAATCCCCCCACCACCACCAAATAATAAAACCAACCAAAAAAAAAAAAAAAAAAGCCAACAAAAAAACCCACAGAAAATAGTTGCTTGTTCCAAAGCCTTTCCTTCTTAATTCTTTAGCAGACCTTTTGAGTTCTGATTTTATAGACATGGGGAATGTGTAGATCTACTGGGCATAGCTCAGCCTTTCTTACATCTGAAGGAGTGTATCGTCTTAAGAGTAGTGGCTACTCTCCCATACAAAAAAATCTAGTGTCCTCCTTAGTTACGGAAGAATAGAAGAGAAAAATCTTTGAATGGAGAAAGATCTTTGAAACCAGGAGAGATGCTAACAGCAAGTCCCGTAAAAATTTGCACTTCCAGAGTCTGAGACAAAAATATGCTGCACATGTTCCATTCCCCAAAAGTAACCTTGCATCCCTACTAATGTAGCCACTCCTTTCAGCCTCTAAAGAGGCTTCTGAGCCACAGTATTTTCACTGCTTTGCTGTGACATTGCCTGTTCTTTTCACAGCTCGTATAGCATATGTTTAAGACTGTTATGTGAGTAAATGTTATCACTGCGATAATCTAAGCAGAGCACCAAAAGCTGGAAAAAGCAGTGTACCTTCAGAGTGACCACATTCTACTGCATAATAGGAATGTAATAACTTGTTACTTCCATCAGAGCAGGATTTTATCAGAGTTCTTGCTGTTTATCAGTTTGTTTAACTTCAGTTTTATGTGTAACTTTAAGGAACCATACTGCGGTATGGTAAATTGAACTAAATTAAGGAGAGGATCAGCAAGAGTCCCAGAAAGACAAAAATATTAATATAAAAGTTAATATCAGAAGTATTCAATCATTTTCACATTAGTTTTTCTTCTATTTGAGGAAAAGCATGAGGTTATTTGTTTTAAAGAAACCTGTAAAAATACTCCTCCCCGATGTGGTAACTTTATCTTAGATTGCTTTCTTTATTGTTTTTAGCTGAACTCAGCAGTATTTCATGTATACACACCAAAAGGAGCTCCAACAAATGTCAACTATAATATTAGATCACATGGTCTGGCCCATGTATTTCATTCAAATTATGGCTTAGATGCTGTTTCAGCAAGTTTCTCCTGACTTTGCCAAGACACTTTCAGCAAGTCAATGAAAGAGCTCAGGATAGCTTATGGCACCATCCATCAGCTTTACTAGCCAAGTATCACTGACTAAAGAATGTCACAGAAACTGATTTAATATCTGGGCAAACAAAATGAGGTAAACAACTGTCCTACACAGAAAAGAATCCATGCTGTATAAATTATCTCAGTTTTCACTGCAGTTCTGAAGATTTGCAGCTAGCATTGCTAGAAGCTGTAAAAGTAACTGTTATGCTGATATGTTCCATGAAGAAATAGCCAAATATTGAAAAGACAAAACATAGATTACTTCATTACCTGAAAAAAAAAATGTAAAAAGTGAGACTATCCATGATACCTCTGCAGACCTTGAAGAGTTTTTGGAGAATTAGGTTGACTATTCCACACCGTAAATCTCTTGGGACCAGGATAAGAAGTCCACAGGGACAGATAACTCCTAATGAGTTTCTGGGTAAGCTGCAGAGCTGGAGTACTGTTTCGTTGTAGGATTGGGACAGATATGCATAATTCATTACTAGATGCTGCCAGATACACAGTGCTAGGATGCATATTATATATATAGAAGTGATTTCAGCTGCTTATTGAACTGATGTCTGGGTCTCTGCAGAAAGGGCTGTGATAAAACTTAAAAAAGGTTATGATGCTTAGGATTAAGTTTTGGAACTAAGAAGTAAAATGTACTCTTTCCTGTTTTGTCAGGATCCATCAATAACAGTGTTGGTTAATAATAAGATGTTGGTTGAATGGTTCCTAATTAGCTGGGGCCAGAAAAGCATGTCATTGTTATGGTTAGGAGCAAGGTTATGACTGGGGAGACAACTGTGAACTGCATAATTTACTGTTGGATTCTCCGTGATCTACGTTGAAAAAATAAGAATAGTGCAGTAGACTCCTGATGCAGCATACCAAACAGCAAATGATCCTAATGAGTCCATTAAGAAGAATTCTGTTTTTGAGCTTTTATATCAATTTTCACAGTCATGTATTTATTTGTAAACAAAATTGCATACCAGATGTTGGCAATTCTTTTTAATTGAATAGGCCAATTCAAAAGAATCTGAGTAAATAATCTAAGTCCATACACATGCAAGATCCTCAAAACTAACCATGAACAAAAACACATGGCTATACTCACACCTCATACTTTCACTAAGTTATAAATATTGTCAAGTCATTTATATTATTTGCAATTGCAAAAATTGGATGTGATGATAGCAGATTGTAATTTTTTTTTTCTCCAATCAAGACACAGGTCATTATCCAGACTAGGACTTAAAACAACTTGGTTAAGAAGTTTTATATCTAGTAGTAAAACAGAACTATTTTAGTCTCTGTCTCAAAAGCAGAAAATTCTATATTTTATGAAATTTTACTTACATCTCTTATACCATTTGACAGCAAAATTTTGAAAGAGCTGTCAAGAATTCAAAGCTGAAGCAGGCATATGCCTATGAACACTAATTTATCAATAAGATTAGGGCAAAAAAAGGTCTTATTTTGACCCACAACATTGGTCAATTGCAATTTTTCATGTTCCATCTTAGAATGTCATCAAAATATTTAATAAATCATAGACAAAATTAGTGGCTGTAAATACACTAGCAATTGAGGTACAAGGAATCAAGAATAACAGACACCAAAACACGTTTTATTTTATATCTCAAGTGGACAACCACTGGAGTTTTGCCTGATTTTCACCAAGGATGACCCAGTTATTGCTAAATACTTTGAGGAGGGGAGGGAAAAAGGAGGGATATTCCCAATAAAATAAGTTTTATATTTGGGGATTTCTTGTTCCCAGTTTATAAGTTGGGCTGGGTTTTTGACGACTAATGTAAGACTATCACAGGAGTGATTAGCTTATACTAACCATTGAACAGAAGACAGTGTTTGGTGTAGAGTTAGAAATAAGACTCAAAATCAAGTCCACCACTAAGCCATGTACCTAAGCACCACATCCCCGCATCTCTTAAACACCTTTGCAGATTGGGACTCTCTGCTTCCATGGGCAGCTTGTTCCGATGTCTAACCACTCCTTCTGTGAAAGAATTACCTCCTGACATCTAATCTAAACCTCCCCTGGCACAACTTGAGGCCATTTCCTTGTGTGCTTATCACTTGTCACCTGAGAAAAGAGACCACCACCCACCTCTACCCTGACAGACAAAACGGACCAACATGACACCATAGAAACCTATCATTCTATAATCTTACAGCAAGACCAGCTCTACTATTTATTGAAAGACAGGGAACTCCCTGAGTGCTAGGAGAGAATAGCTAAGGTTCAGAAGTAGATATTAGATCCTTGTTTCAGTGGCAGATCCTAAAGAGCATTATCACTATGATTTAGCACTTGTATTTGCAGGGATTACAGGTTTTTATTCATTTCAAGGTGTAAAGGGCATTTGTCCTTATATCTGGGGAAAGTAAGGATCTCTATTAGGGCTAGGAACAGAAAATCAATTTATTGCACTGTTCAATCTCTTGCTGATTATTAACTTTTTTCTTAGCTTTCAGATTTACAAGATTGAGAAAGGACTAACAATCAAGGCATTGTTTTCTCCAGTCTCAGTTTTAATCCATGCCAAACCTCAACTGTATCCACAGCTCAGTGATCTTCATTTTCCTGAGAACTGCATTTAGCTAGGTACTACATCTACTTTGACAGCTTTCATTTTACTCCTAGCTGCCTTGTAAAATCTAGAAGAAAGCCTTCCAATATCTTAAACTTCCAAATTATCCTTGACATGAACAATAGTCCATTTATCTCCATCAGACCTCTAAATATTAATAAGAATCACCCCTCCGGGGATCTAAGCACTTCAGTTTCACAGCAGTGATCCACAACCTGCAGAATCTAAGATGTTTCTCTCCTTATTCCTAACAAGGAAATAAACAAGCATTAAAATTTCCATATTACCAAAAGAAGATTCATCTTAGAGTAAAAAAAAAAACAACAGAGCAAACAAGTGGACCCTGGCCAGGAT
Organism: Numida meleagris; assembly: GCF_002078875.1. Classification (NCBI taxonomy): domain Eukaryota; kingdom Metazoa; phylum Chordata; class Aves; order Galliformes; family Numididae; genus Numida; species Numida meleagris. The sequence continues at coordinate 120,640,980 of NC_034410.1, forward strand.
GGAACTTGCACTCTGCTCGATGCAGCAACCTGCTGACTGCATGGAAGTTACTTCATCTCAGAAACAATTAATCAGCTGGAAATGCAGGATGCACTGAAAAATCTGCTTAGAGGTTCTGGGAATGACTGTGATTATTTTTTGAGGAAAATGAGTCAATAAGCTGGAGGAAACCATCGTGTAGGACAAAAAGGACTTGAAAGGAGTGATGATCCTCCAGTTGACTTTTGTGTGGGAAATGGACATGGACACTGTGATAAATCCTAAATATGGATGTGAAGTTGGATGTAAGAACCGAAAAAAACAGCGCAAGATGAGAGAAACCCATCCAAAAGCCAAAGCCGGTGATTTGATTGGTCCCTCTTGGGTAGAAGATAGATATTTTTCAGAACAGCTTTCTTAGAGATTTTGGTGCAAAAGCAACAGACAGCTTAGATGATTGTATTTTGTGGGAATGGATTGAAAGCATGGGATCTGGGTTTCAAGTAAAGTACTCGTTGGGGAGTCAAGACAAGGAAACAGACTAGAAAAGGTAACAGGAAACAATTAATAACTGAAAGATACCAGCCCCGTATCAATTCTGCAGTGCTGCAGAAGATAGCAGATGGTGGTCAGCTGAACATCTTGTGTGTCAGAGCAGACAGAAGCTGTTGCCCTTTTGAACAAGAGTGAGTTAATAGTTGTTAACTCCAGTCACATTGCCTATTTTTATTGTCAGAGTTATTTTTTATTGTTACTGCATGCTATCAAGAGTCATCAGTGAATGCTTAGAAGAAAGAGGCAGCCATGGCACCTTGAACTGTAAAATACACCATAACTCGGATAACCAAAAGCTTCTCATTTTAAGTCTTCTGGAGTCTCTCTACTCAGAACAGGACACAAACAGTTCTCTCTTCAGTTATATTCTTCAAATTTCTTTTGAAGATAAAACATTAATCAGTTTTGGCCCATGTTTAATAGTCATTTTCATCACCTAAATTTTGGAAAAGTAATTTAGCATTTGATTATTTTTAAGGGTCTGTTTTTGTTTTGTCTGTTTTGTTTGTTTTTGATTTACTTATTATCTTCCACTTCAGATATGTTGAACTGGGGAAACACTTGTTAACAGTATGTGCATCTATTTTAGTGCTGCTCTAAAGCAGAACTAAAAAGCTGGTTCAGAATTTTCTGACAGAGCACTTGTTTTTGTTTCTTACACTGAGGAATGAACAAAAACAAAACCAAACAAACAAATAAAACACTACCACCACTATGGACAACAACAACATCAAAGCAGTTTCCAAGAAAATGAATTGTTTTGGAGGTAAAAAATTGTTAGGAAGTGTGGAGCTACGTAGAGATAATTTACTAATCAGGACTGGAATCCTTACTGAAATAAGGAACACAAATGGATGTAGTCAGCGAATACTGATAAAGACTGGAGATGGAAGGAAACATTCCGACCCTGAAACCACAGTCCAGTATCAGATTTGCATGATATGGAGCAGGAGCCAAAACTTAGATCTTCCATATTCCAGGAAGATCTGGAAATACTAAAGTCTCAGCTGTTGGTTGCAGTTCCTCTGGATATTTTCAGAAGTCTTACGTTCCAATACAGACTAACACTATATTCCTCAGCTTTGATATTTTTTGCAAAACTGATTTTCTACTTCCAGTTAGTCTTTGTGCTACATAATATCCAAATGTGAAGAAGAGCACAGCACTGGGAAACCAGTTGTTAAGAAGTTGAAAATAATCTTCATGAGCATTTTATTTACAATCTGATCCCACTTTTGAAGAAGGTCGTGTCTGTGTTATTCTGGATTAATAAGAAGGTTGGAATATTAGGAGGTAGTACAGACAAGGCATTCAAATGATGATGCTTTGAAGTCAGATATATAGACTATTGTATATCAAAATCATGCCCTGCCTGTAACTGTATTGATAGAACAGTACATTAATACAAGACTGTTTTGTACAAATGTTCATATGATTCCTTTGTGAGACTAAGAATGTTTTGAGCGCTCAAGGAACTGGCAGATGATATTGCTAGGCCACTCTCTATCATCTTTGAGAGGTCATGGGGAAAAGAGAAGGTGCCTGAGGACTGGAAGAATGCCAACATCACTCCAGTCTTCAAATAAAGGCAAAAAGTAGGACCCAGGAAACTACAGGTCTGGCAGCCTCACCTCCATTCCAGGAAAGGTGATGGAGCAGTTATTCTGGAGGGCATCTCTGAGCATATGGGATACATCAAGGTGATCAGAGGCAGTCAATATGGTTTCACCAAGGGGAAATCACGCTTAACCAATCTGATAGCCTTCTCTGTTAGAATGACTGGCTGGGTAGATGAGGAGAGGGCAGTGGATGTTGCCAACCTGGACTTCAACCAGGCTTTCGACACTGTCACCCTAAGCTTACCTAGGAGGATGTTATGGAAGTGCAGGGTAGATGAGTGGGGAGCAAAGTGGATTAAGCACTGGCTGAATAGCAGGCCTCAGAATACTGTGATCAGCAGTAGTGTCTGGTTGGATGCCTGTAGTTGGCAGTGTCCACTAGGGATCTGTACCTGGTGGAGTCTTACTCAACTGCTTCATCAGTGACTTGGATGAAGGCACAGAATGCACCTTCAACAAGTTCAGTTATGGTACCAAATTGAGTGGAACAGCAGGTGCACCAGGGGACTTCGCTGCCATTCAGAGGAACCTCAGCAGGCTGGCAAGATGGGCAGAAATGAACATCATGAAGTTCAACTAAAGGCAAGTGCAGAGTCTTGTATCTGGGGAGGTGTTCTGCTTACAAAGAAACAAAATTGTTTCTGACAGGTTCTTGGTGATACCAGGCAAAGCATACACAGGAAAGCCAATACTCATAAACAGAAAGAAGACTTGAACTCACCCAACAGGTAAATTCAATCTCTGGCTATACAGCACTCACACACATGGAGCAGCCTAAGACCAAGAGACATCCTTCCTCCAGTGGCTAGCCCTTATATATGAGTCCAGGGTAGCTCCACCCCGGGTCCACACTTCCTGGTCACATGGGGAACACAGGTGCAAACAGTTTGCCTGTGCTCCCTAGGACAGCCACACTCCTTCACCAGGTGCTCAATCACCAGATCAGGCCACGACTTAACAGTTCTCCCACAGAAGAAATAACTGCTGCAAGCCATTTCCTCCTAATGAGACCTAGGAGAATGAAAATGTATAATTCGCCCCAGATTTAGTTTCTTACCCAGTTGATTCAAGTGAGGAAACTAATGTGGATTGGCAACTGTACTACAGTTATACTTTAAAATACTTATGTGAAACGCGCATTTCCTCAAAATAACCTTCCTTAATGGATTTTAAAGAAACCAGCAAGGGGATTTAACTTTAAAAGTGACATGCTAGATCAGTATAAGTATTGTAAGTATTATAAACCTCTAATTAGTGCATTTTTAAGTATAGACAAAGACATACACATGCACACATGTTTTTCATGAAATACAGAGGAACTTTAGTGAAGGTGCAGTTTAGGTGTAGCTCTAAGTTTGGTCTGCTAACCTATGCTAGTGTATGAGGTGGAATAGGTCATTGGGAACATAGTATAGATGTTACTTACTGGGCTATCAAGTTTAGCCTTTTTCTGTCTTAGGCCACCATATTGTGAAACTACAGCTATATATTAAACATCATTTTATAATCATTTTGATTTCTTGTCTTGATAATGAAAGCCCATTTCAGAACCTTTCTCCTCTGATGGTCAAACCTCTCCTAATATCTAGTTTAATCTTTACAATTACCAGTTAAATTAAAATACACATACTTGAAAAAGTTTGATCAATGCAGATTTCTCAGGAAGTAGCTGACTTCTGGACTGGTAAACACTGTCCAGGCTTTAAGGAGTTGGCTGTGAGTTGGGATTCCTGACAAGCAGCAAGATCCTTTAGTTCCATATTGCTCCGCTTACAGAGATGTTTGAATTAAAAATGCGTGGAGTGTCCCCCCACTGAATATTTTCAGTTTAAGTGTAACCTTATTACAGGCAGTGCTTTCCATGTAAATAGTATTTGTTCTATGAAACAAGCAAAATTAAACCAGAAGAGTAAATGAAAGTAAGGTAGTAAAAGATATGCAAAAACAGAAACAAGAAGTATTTAAAATATCATTGAAGCAGTTCGGGAAATGTGTGTCTGCTGGAGTCTGAAACATGAAATTCAAAAATGTACCAATGTAATTGTAACAGAACAAAGTGATATTACAGGTTTTCTATATTGTTGATGCAAAACCCAGCAGCAAAAACAGAACATTAGATAGAAACAAGAAGTGTATTACATATATTACTTAATTTCTAGCAGCTTTGAATTAGTATTCCATTTCTGATCAGTTTATAGATTCTGTAATATTGGTCTAGATTCAGAATGCTGTGTATTTGGTCGTTAATGATTAAATTATGAATAATTCATAGAACATGAAAATTAATCAACAAACTGATTTTAAAGGCCCTGCTGAAGTAAAACAAATTCTTCACATGGCTGAGCTCTGTTAAGTCTCTGACTTTTTATTTATAATCTGGTCCCAGAATTCTATCCATGATTCAAGATAAACAAGTCCTGTTGAAGAAGAAATGTTCCCTTGAATAGGCAGAGTATAAATGCCTATTGAATTATGTATGTATATTAAATATGGTTAAGTGGAAAAAAACATTTTTGCCATTTTAATCTAATTTTGAATCACAATAAATGCTAAACATTATTCATAATTGGAAGAAACAGAAAATTAAAATATAAAAGTAATATATTTAATACATTTCCTATAAAGCTACTTTACAGTATTAGTTAAAAATTCTTTTTCAGTTATTTCTCTTTTTAATACTGCATATACTGTGCTAACAGCATAACTAAGATGAGGATTTGAAAGGAAAAGTTCTCTCAGTTCAGTCCTGGCACAGATCAAACCTCACAATGTTGTATTTATCTTAATTCCACAGAAATTTTCCAGCTAATGGATACAGCTTATGATTTTAGAGAAAATGGTCTGTGTGAGTGACCAAAGAGAATGTACAGATGCTTTTCTGAATCAGGTCTTAGGGTTTTATTTTTAAATGCACTGTTAGTGTTTCAGATTAAAACAGTATTTCTAGCATCTCTCCACTGCTGTTTAGGAGATGGATAGTGGTAAAGTTAAATTGCTGTTTCCAGCTGCTATAAAAATGGCTAGTGTCAAGCACCCCTCCTATGAAGGTTGAGAGAGCTGGGGTTGTTCAGCCTAGGCAAGAGAAGACTCCGGGGAGATCTTCTAGCAACCTTCCAGTACATAAAGGGGGATTACAGGAAAGATGGGGAGGGACTCTTTATGAGGGAGTACAGTGACTGGACAAGAGGTAATGGTTTTAAATTAAAGATCGGAGATTTATATTAGACATTAGGAATAAAATCTTTACTAACAGGGTGGGGTGATGAGCACTGGAACAGGTTTCCCAGAGAAGCTGTGGATGCCCCATCCCTGCAAGTGTTCAAGGACAGGTTGGATGGGGCACTGTATAATCTGTTCTAGTTGAAAGTGGCAGGGGGTTTGAAGTGGATGATCTTTAAGGTCCCTTCCAATCAAAACGATTCCATGATTCTAATGTTAACACAGCAGACTGGACTGAATTCTTTAAAATGAATACCTTCAGGAACCACTGACCTTCTTGTACCAGCAGTCATCCTCTTTTGCATGCCATACTGTAGTTTCAATATATTTACTATTCACTGAATATTAGTTTATCACATTGCCTTCTGTTACATATCTGCAGTACAATTGCTGTATTATTTGTGCTTTTATTTTTTCAGCGAGTCCCGTAATCTACTGCAAAATTCTGATTACTTGATATATCGTGTGTTGTTGATTTTTATTTCATGTCCATGATTTTGTAAACAATTCATCTTACTATAGACCCATTTGTGATCTATGAGGCAAATGATTTCACTTGTCAGCTTGCAATGCCTCACAGATACGCTAAAAAGAACACATGGGAAGCTGAGCTCAAGGAGCACCCCTTGTTTTTCTTTTTCCTTGGTCTGTCTACCATTATTCTCTATTTGTACTGGATGCAGCTGTTTCATCTGCTAGTCCAATAAAACTAAACACCTTTATGATGTATTAGTTTGCTGCTGTGTGACATGCATTGCTGAAAATAAGCAAGAGAAAAGTAGGTATCTTTCTTACATATAAATCTTACAAGAATTATGATGTACTAAATATAGCTGAAACACAGAACTCTAAATCTGAGAGATTTAATATGATCACCCTGTTCTTAGGGGCTACAGCTGATAGGTGATTGTGCTTAGTTAGAGAACATATGGGCTGCTATTTCAGATGTTTTCAGTGACATGACTGTGTGTGCATTTACCTATAGAACAAGGTGAAAATGTTTTTTTCTATCCCACAGAAGTATCTCAAAATTATTCTCTGAATGAGCTTGGAACTATTTTCTGAAGAAAGGGAGAGTCTTCTCCAAGGATAGACAAAAGCATAGTGTATAAGACATTAACCTGCAGTGGTGAATGGTACTTAAATCCCTTTCTCATGGTTCTGTCATTGGAATAACGCAACCCCCAACCTTTTCTGGGGTGGGTAGATATTCACAGAAAATTTTCATTAATCACTCAGAGCTGTCCTGTTTCATAAAGATCATTTAATGTTCAGTGAATCGTGGATACAAGCTTTGTTTTACCAAATCCCTCCAGACTGTCATACATCTCCTTTTAACTTCTAGGCTGAAGAGCTTCTTTCTATATCTTGCCTGATGTATGTTTTACAGATGGCACAAAAGCAAACACAGTGTACTTTTGAGCTGCTTACTACATACCATATATCCTGATTTAAGTACTTGTGAATAAAATCTTTCCCAAATGGATGTCCTACCCACAAGCCACTGATGCTTGTTTTTTTTGATTGTTTGGATTTGCATTTTATACTTCCTACCAATTTTGAACAATAAGTTTGTTGAGGAGTGTCATGGTTTTGTGCTGGGATAGAGTTAATTTTATTTGTGGAGGCTCATGTGGTGCTGTATTTTGGATTTTGGATGAAAAGAGTGGTGATGGCACAGTATATTTTGGTTGTTGCACAGTAGTGCTTGCACAGAGCCAAGGACTTTTCAGCCTCTCATGCTGCCCCGCCAGTGGGGAGCTGGGTGTGCACAAGGAGCTGGGGGGGACACAGCCAGGGCAGCTGACCCAGACTGAGGAAAGGGAGATCCCATACCATACAATGTCATGCTTAACAATAAAAGCTGGGGTAAAGAAGGAAGAAGAGGGGCGACATTTGGAGTTTGTAGTGCCAAGTGGAAACATTTGTGTTTTTACATAATTTAAACAATAGATAGATATGGCATATAACAACATAAGCATTCCAGTGTGGTATGGATTTAAATGACGTATAAAGCCATAATACTGATACCATCTAGTGCTTGTTGTTTAAAGAGATGATCAGCCACAGATAAGAAAGTCCCCCTTCAGTAAGACGACCTGTATAGATTTGTCTGTGCATATGCTTCACTGCGTTCTTCAGGGTCACAAAGAACTTTTGGCAGACACAATCCTTTGAGCAGTGTATTTGCCACAATTGGACAGTAAGTCATGCTTACTATTCCCACCTGCTTCCAAGTAAAATACGGAAGTCATTGTGAATTCTTGAGTTCTTAAACACTTTTGCAATATTCCTTTAATTTGGACATATATGGCATAATAATCAAGTTAAATGTTATTCTTTTTAATACATTTCTTGTCATTGCTGCAATCCCAGTATATATATATTTTTTTTTCCACGAGGTAAAATAAATATGTGACTTTTCTAGAACTTGCGTGAAAACAGACCACATCATGTTAGTGTGTAATCATAGATTTACTAAGGATGAAAAAAGAACACTCATCATAAATCTGTTTAGCTGTGATTTGTCTTCTTAAGAAAAAGAATTGTTAATGTTGCCCTTCTGTCAGTTACCCGTAGTGACTTATAACCAGCCTTCATCAACCATGAAGAAAAACCATTTCAAAGATAATTCTTCCCTGCTCTCCTTTCTTCACCCTCTAAATATATTGATGAAGAGAGAAAATCAATTCCTTGTTCTTGGAAATAAAAAAGATGAGAATTCTGCAATAATACATTTCTTCTGGTGGCAGCAAATTCTGCAATCACCTGGGCTACATATCCATACAAGAGACAAAATTAGCATGAACCAACAGAGTTTCTGTGTCCTAGGAAGGATGTCACTCTGTGTATGGTGATGTGAAGGAGTGTAAGTTTAAAGAGAATAAGCCACAAATCTTTAGGATGCTAGCAGTCTTTTGGCTGCTCATGGAACAGTCACATTTGAGCAAAATGTTTTCCTGGAAACAAAACTTTTTTTCAGAAACAATCCAGAAGCATTTATTTTGACAAAGTTTTTAGTGGAAAGGCTTTTATCAGCAATGATCACTCAGGAGAGAAAGGATTGCATCAAAATTTTGACCTTTTCAATATGAAACATATTTTGACACAATTCCATTTTGCAGTAGCATTTAAAAGGTTTTGCTTTCAAGCCAAAGTGGAATAAAAACAAATCTGGAGCTTGAAAACTGTCAGGAAACAAAATCATAATTTTCTAGCAAGCTCTAATCATTGCCTTTACTTAAAAAAAAACTTATTTAATTCAGTCTTTTCTTCACCTGCCATAACTTAGCATCATCTAAAATGCATTGTTATTAACTCTTCATTATATTGTCATTGTACTATCATGTCAAAATGCATAGGAATTCTTCACTGAAAAGCTCAGGGTTTAAAAATCTTACCTGGAGCATGTTGATGAACAATTAATTCTAATAAAATGAAAAGGAGATTTCAAACAGTTTCTGTTGAATATTTTTCTACAGTACATCCAAATATAAGCAAAACTCTCCCATGGTGATATGACTCTTCTATAATTTTTTTTCTCAAACAGATGTTTTCCATCTTTTTTGTCATAATTTCATATGTTATCATCAAATTTCTAAGTAGATATTACAAAAGATATGAAGTGTGAACATTGATTTGGACTTGTGATATGAGGAGGTTTTGTCCATTTAATTGAAACATTAAATTATTTTTTAAGATATTTTAATTATTAATGGATTTTTTTTTCTGCGTAGAGTATATCAACGGGGATTGTATATTCCTGCAGGGATTGGAGAACTCTTAGATGTTCCTGGAACAAAAGATGAACAACTATGAAATATGAAGTGAACTTTCTGGAAAATGAAGCTTAAAGAGCAAGCCCAGGCTAAGCAACAAACACTTCCTTTTACTGATCTCTCTATGTGCTCAGTATTGAGCTCGACTAAAAGGAATGATGCATATAGGATTTATGCAGACTTTGGGTTTATATAAGATCCATCTGTATTTTAATGTGTATAAAATTTAATCCATCAAACCTTTGTTGTCAAGATGCATCAAAGAGATTTTCACTATGCCATGAGTGCAGAGACACTTCATCCATGCTTATGTGTGGAGTATATCCTGAGGTATGAAGAACTGGGCAATGAATGCAAAGACCCAGAACAGATGCCATGAATCTAGTAAAACTCAGCAACAGCAGACACTTTTGCAGGCCTTGAGCTCTCTGAGTGAATTGCTAGGGAAGTACATTTCTACTACTTATAGAGTTCATCTGGTAAATTGGAGGCTGATGCAATGCAAACTAGTTTAAATCATTTTGCTTCTGTAAGTGAAATTATCTTTGTTTGCTTCAAATACCCATTTGTAGGGAACTAAGCCCCCAGACAGTCTTAAATTTCTTTGGCTACATGAGTTAAACATTTCTTACATTTTCTTCATCTTGTGACCATTGGCATTTGCAGAATGCTCCAACTCAAAAATGCATGCATAAATAGCAGTGTTATAAAGGCAAGACTTTATGCTGCATTAGTATGTCAGTGGTAGAGCTATTCAGCATGAATGAGGGAGAAACAGATTCATTTTACTTTTCTGAGTGAAACCATATTCTCCCCTTTGCAGCATATATCAATAGATACAACAGATAGAAAGAGCTATTTGATTTGTTGTTGTTGTTGTTGTGTCACCACCATTAGCTATGTATATTCTCCAGCAATGCACAAGAGCCTGCACGCTGCTCTTGTAAATACCTGCACCACTGGATGTGACCCACTGTTTCACAGCAGCTATGATGGCATAATTGCTAGGAAAATTGCTGCCCACACGGTCCATCTTTCATCAGCCCAAAGAGAAGAAAGTCAGAAGGCACCAAATATAGACTATGTGGTGGTTGTGATAGGACAGTCCAGCCAAGACTGGCAATGCGCTCCACAGTCTTCAAACTGTTATGGGGCCTGGTGTTATCATGTTGCAAGAGCAAGGTTGTCTTTCTCTCTGGCCTGACTCTGGAAATTGAGCCTTCAACTTAGTCACTGTCATGATGTAGTTGTCAGAGTTGATAGTTTGCCCATTTTCCAGGAAATCTGGAAGGATTTCCTATCTCTTTCCTATCCCTAAAAACAATGTACATCACTTTAACCTGCTGATGGCTGCATCTTGAACTTTGATGGGGAATTCACATGTCACCACTCCATGCACTGCTGTTTTGACTCTGGCTCATAGTTTTGACATCATCTTTTGTCACCAGTAATGGTGTGATCCAGGAAACTGTCACTTTTAGTCTTGTATTGGCTCAGTGGGTCCTGACAAACTTGCATATGGGGTTCTTTCTGTTCTTGTGTGAGGATTTGTGAGACCCCCCTGGCACTAACTTTGCGATATTTCAATCTTGGAACCATTGCTTCCAAGGTATTGAAGCAGATATTCAACTCCTACACAGTTCCCTGATCACAGTCTGCCAATTTATGCAGATGAGCTGATTGGGATACTCTTCATTTTGTGGTGTGATAGCTGTGCATGGCCATCTGGAATGTGGCTTGTATTTCACATCACTGTCACCACTGTTGAAATGCAATACACACTGCTCACATCCACTGTTTGGTCTTCGTAAGCATTCAGCAAGTGTCAATGAATGTCAAGGGATGGAATTTTTTTCTGCATGGAGGAAGTCAGCAAGCCCCCCTTTGCTTCATATGCAGTTCTGCGTCAAATGCCATTTTGTCAGACTGCCCCTCTGCTGCATTAAGCAGAGAAATTTGGAATCTTTTTGAAAAAATTTAGTGACCCAAACCATTGCACTGAATGCATTTTAAAGCTAGAAAATGCTTTATGTAGTAGTTACTTGGTAATAATAAAATTATTCCCTACTGCATTTTTTTGAAGAAAGCATTTAGACATGTCAGAAAATACTGAATATTTTTTGGAATTGTTGGGCAGCAAGCTGAGTCACAGTTTCACCGTATTTATTAAATATCCTGTTTTACAAATCTACATAAGATTAGGTATTTTTAACAACAGTTTTTATGTGCTAATATGCATCAATTTGAATTCTCAGTGCATGTTTCTGGCTACTTTTTTATTTGTATGCAGGCTACTCAATGAAAAATTAGAGTTGTCAGTCTTAGCCATAACTAGTATGCAGCATCATCCATTACCACATTTAGATTTTCATAACAGGGCCCAGGTGATAGAAAACATGCTTTCCTGATCTTTAGATTTTTATCACTGTTACGTAACCTCGTTAATGAATACTTATGCTACATGTAAAACAGTCCTTTGAAGAGTTAATAAAGCAGATTCAATACATAAATGATGTGTTCATTTTCAAGATGTAATAAAACAGATTTCAGCATTTTTTTTTCAGGTATTTTCTTTATAAGTGTATTTTCAGGGTGAGAAACCTTTTCATTTATCTCTGAAGAGTTTACCAGAAAACAGTCTTGTTTATACACAAGAGCTGATACACAGTTTGCAACACTTTTGGGAAAGGCTTGTAAAAATGCTTGTCTTACAGATTGGTTGTTTTTGTGTTTTCTTTTGTTTTCTTTGTTGTTTTTTTGTTATTTTATGATTGTGGATAGAGAGGCAGTGAAACAGACAATAAGGTTAATACAATATAGAACTAATTCTCTGTTCAGAGTCTAACCTCTCTGTGGAATGAGAGAACCTTGAGCCTTCAGAGAAAGTTTGTGAAAGTTAAGTAGCTGAATTCAATATTTAAATCATTACTGATTCACAAGCTGCAAATTGTCAGCATTATTGTACATACATTATCAAAATTAAGAGGACAGCAAGTATATCCCTAATATATCTTTTTGAATTAGCCCTTGTTCCTGAAAGATTCAGCAAATTCAAAAATGAATTTGTTGAATAGCATTGTTTATGCAGAAGTTGGTGTATTGCAGAGTACGTTCTTCCCCCTCTTGTCTTCTGCTCACTTTCCAGTTTTTCCCAAATGCCTAAATCTACTCAGAGTAATTTAAAGCACAGGACATCTGCTGAATATTAGGCATGATTCTGTAAGAGAAGATGCAGGGTAAGGAATCAGGATTGTAAGAACATCTGGTTAAAAGGCAACAGCAAGAAACAGAAAAAAATTTAAACTGGACTGAGATACAGAAACCTTAAGGAGCAGTAGATTAAGAAGTGCAAACCAGGTGCATCTAAATGCTTTGCTCTCCTGCCTGTGTTCTACTGGTGATCTATCATGTCTATCCATAGCGTGTGGGTGTTTGTGCTGGGGCTGGATACTCAGGCTTATTAGTGAGTGAATCTTCAACAAGGAATCAGAGCCGCTTCAGATCTGCCTGAAGTTCATTGGGTTCTGTTTCTTTTGGTATGTATTAGTTATGTTGTCCTTGGAATTGTTAAAATTCTGCTTATGCTTGAAGCTGCATTTTTTGGAAGATTTTTGGACCTCTGTATAGAATCATAGAATCAACAAGGTTGGAAAAGACCTTCAACATAATCTAGTCCAACAGTCCATATATATTTCCCTACTAAGCCATGTCCCTTAGTACCACATCTAAACGTTTCCTGAACATCTCCAGGGACAGTGACTCCACCACTTCCCTGGGCAGCCTGTTCCAGTGCCTGGCCCCTCTTTTGGAGAAGAAATTTTTCCTAATGTCCAACCTGACCCACTGAGGATGATTTTTCTTTTTCTCTTTTTCTCCTTTTTTTCTTTTTTTTTTTTTTTCTCTTTTTCACTTATTTTTTCTCCTAACAAAGTGATACATTTCTAGAAATACTGCAATGCTATGCATGACACAAAAGTTTTTGGAGGCCTCTTCTTTGCCTTTGTTCTGTGCACTAGTCCAGGTTTGTGTATATTTTCTGTGTTTACCTCATTGCCACTCACTGTCATTTTGCTCGCTGTAATGGGACTGTGGAGTTTATTACAAATGTAATCTAGTTTGTTCCCTTTCTCATTACATTACCACTAATTTAATAACTAAATTGAACATTCAGAGGTGTGGGTAATGGGAGAGCTGCTTTAATTTTTCTTCTGTAAATGTGCTGTTGTACAAATGGAAGAGCGGAACTCCTTTCCAGAGCATAATCGATTGAGCATTTTTCGAAATGCATGTCATGTCAAAGGTTTTGTATAAACTCATATATTTATATGTTCAATATTTTGCACATGAATAACATCAGCCAGTGATGTTTGTGATGACCTATTTTCCTGTTCCCATTTTCTGCAGGATGTTAGCACACTTTTGCTCATTTTACTACTGATTATTAGAGGACAGAAAAAAACATGGGATTATTGTCCACTGGCAATAACTAACTGATGGAAAGGTGATTATGTATGCAATGTAGGAGATATCTGTTCAGGAGTCACCTCCTGAAATAATTAGAAATTTTAATTTTAATTTTTATGTGCTGTGACTTATCTGGTTTTGCACAAGTTAGCGCTGCTCGGAGTATAACGATTTAACTTTTAATTCTGCATGCTTTTTGGACTCTGCAGTTTGTTTTCACACTTGGATTGTTGTGTGTCTGTTGTATGTCTGTCAAAATTGAGGATATTATGAAAATCTCATCTTTGAAGGTTATTTTGTTGGTGCGATGTTTAAATGATTTCAAGTCATAAATCTATGTATGCAAGTCTACTTTGTTTATCTCTGGCCTTGCAGAGAATAAACCCAAGGGGAAAATGCTAGAGTTCAGAAACATGTAGCAGCTCATAGAATATTCTTTTTTTTAAGTGTTTTTGACTGCATGTAGGTTATTTTTTTGTTTTTGACTTCCTGTAGGTTATTTCCTACAGGAACTAGTCTGAAATTATGGACGGATATACAGAGATAGAAAGTTAAAACTTTGTGATGACACTGTGCATTAGAATTAAGGCATTCTACACTTAGTTTCTCTGTGGCTAGATGTGTGCACATACAGAGACTGATACAAATTGACCCAGCTTCCTCTAACCACACTGTTTGGCTGAAGAGAGTCAGCTTCAAGTTACGCTTGTGTGCCCATGCAAGCAAATCCTGCTGAGGGGCAAAAGCTGAAATACAAAGCATATTGTCATAACAGTTACCCAAACATGATTAAAAGCAGAGGAGTCCAGATTGAACCCCACTCATGAAGGTAGAAGCAACCTTTGGCAACATGGGTTTAAAGGGTTTGAAAGTACTTTCACTTAAGTTTCAGGTGCTTCTCTATTATTTAAAAAAATATATATTCTATTTTTTTCTTCTTTTGATCATTAATCTTCAAGAAGGAACTCTTGCCTTGTGTAGGGTTACAGACTATTTCTTTCAACATGTACTGTCAAGCCCAATGAAGTCCCAGGTTTGCAGGGAACCTCAAGAGATGCTGACATATGAGCACAATGATAGTTCTGAAAGTTTATTCTGCAGTTTTAATTGAAGTGGGTAGAGTAGCACCACAAATGCAAAAGCTTAACTGTATGGCTTCACAATCAGTAAAGCCAAACAGCGTTCAAAATTTCTACTGTGGAGCATTTTGATATTTCAGACCTTGCTTTCTTCCAGAAAAGGGAGCAAAATGTGGAAATCCTACAGCTTCTTAGAAGTGAATATATGTGTACGCACATATATATCTCAAAACTTAGTATATCCACTCTCCAAAATAAGACAAGCTATTTCTGAAATATTGATATTATATTAATTATTTGCTTGAGTAAGTTCATCTTTTTGCTGAAAATTTCCATTCCAGGGGAATGGTGATTTTAGCTGTGAAGAACCTATTATGTCACCACAATTTCTGCCCTGGATGGTGTAGGATGTCCATAAGATAACTGAAGTTAAATGGAATTACCCATATAAAAATATTTTTAGTCTGTTAATGTGAAGCATATTCATGATGCTCTTAAGAATTTGAAACAGTTGTTAGATTTTTCATATTAAAAATATATTTTTTGTTGCTGTGCTGTATATCCATTGAGTATTTTAATTTTGCAGAAACTGCCTTGTCCATTAGCTAATTTCTGTAGCAATTTGTTAGTAGAAGCTACAATAATACAGAGATGAGATCTACTTCGGCTATAAAAATAATTACTGCCTTATTTATCTGTTTTAGAATTCAATGCTTTAAGGATGAAACATAGGAGCGACTGCATTCAAATGTGACATGGAAGAACACTGCATTTCAAATACAGTAGCATTTCAAAGTCTTTTACAGTTTATAATCCTTAGTGAAGCAATTCTAAATTACAGTCCTTGCCTACAGAAGCCAGTGTGAATACAACTGTTTTATGATGTAGGGGATCATAACCTAGACAAGTAGACCATCTAAGTGGATTCAGTTCTGAGGGTCATAGGCAGTATTTGCAAAAGCATGCAAGTACTTTTGGAGCTTCAGGCTTGAAATATTCACCAAAATTGGATTCCTAAATCATACAGATGTGTTTAAGTAAAGTAACTTTACTATTCAAGACAAGCATCCTGACATATATTTTGGCTTATTTCATAGAATCATAGAATCATAGAATCATAGAATCATAGAATCATAGAATCATAGAATCATAGAATCATAGAATCATAGAATCATAGAATCATAGAA